>NC_136938.1:24535125-24582625 GCF_949987615.1 Pollachius pollachius | reverse complement strand
GTCACTCATCGTCCTATACACCCATCAGCCCTCACTGTCACTCATCGTCCTATACACCCATCAGCCCTCACTGTCACTCATCCTGCAACACCACATACATCACTTTTCTCATCGACTCATGTCGCACAAGCACAGCCCACCTTCTGATATATCCACGTCTCCTATCCTCCTATCCTCCCTTACCTACCATCTCCCCTTCCTCCTAATGCTATCATTCCTTATCTGCTCCCCTGTCTCCTAATCCTATCCTTCCTTATCTAGGATCTACCTCTGTCCCCTAATCCTATCCTTCCTTATCAACCATCCCTGTCTCCTTACCTCCTCAACCACGTCTTTCTACTCCTGTGCTTGCGGGACAAATGTTTATTTCTAAAAATGATGAGTGGGAGCCGAATGAGGTTCACATGGGTTCACCAAACGCTGGAATTTCACTTGGAAACCAAATCCATACTTGGTTCCATTTGGTTATTTCAATACCTCTCGAATGACCACACGACTCAAAGAAAAAACACTCCTACACAACAACAAACCCATTTCCCACAGAAAACCTCCACAAAGTACAAAAATCCCCAAACGATTACCGGCACGCAAATTCCCTTTAAAGGTCCCCTTTAGTTGGTCTCCCGGCTGCCTGGTCATCCAGTGGTGTTTCATCACATCATGATGCGCGAGCCAGAGGTGTAACACGACTCTCTCCAGATGTTGCTCTCGCCCTGGTTACCAGGCTTCCTCTTGCACTGGTGGCAGCGGCGGTGCTGGTCGCCCTGATCCAACAGGAGGGTCCCCCCGGACCTGGGACCACAAAACACCAGAAACATGTGGGGATGAGGGCGTTTGGAACCACACACTTCACTCGTAGCAAAGAGCAAAGGGTTCAATCTCAACAAAGACTCTTCAAATAGCCTTTTGAGTTGATCAAACCTTTTTAGAGCTTAGGATCTTTGAGTAGCTTAAAGGAGTGATATTATGCCACCAGGTGTGAGTGTAATTGGCCATTACAAGCCGAAAATCGTCCTTTTCCTGTGCCTTAGTGACATCACAATTGGGCCAATATCAATCATACTGTACATCTAGTTGGACACACCCAATAGTGATGTCACTAAGACACAGGAAAAGGCAGATTTTGAGAAGGCTTGTAATGGCTAATCACACTCACACCTGATATCACCCTATTAAGGATCTAAGGTTGATCCGTGAAGCCAGGGCCGGATTGGGACCCTTTTTAAGGCCTTCGGTTTCAGGCCCGTACCGGCCCCCTGCACAGAAGTCTTGAGGTGGGGGGGGTGGGGACCTTTGCTCATCGCGTGACCTAAAACAACGGCAAGTGGGCACTGGGCGCAGTGTGAGGCCCCCGCGGCCTAATAAATAAATAAATAAAAATAATAATTGAACACCGGCCCACGTGGCCCTAAAGTCAGACCGGCCCACCGGGAATTGTCCCGGTCCTCCCGACTAGCCACAGCGGGCCTGCGTGAAGCCCTTTGAGACTCTACATGTGATGAAGGGTTATTAATGAGACTGGATCGACTTGTCGTCATTTCAGTGTCGAACAGGAGGGCTATTGTGATTGGCTCCCCCACCAACCTGCGGAAGCTCTTCTCCTCCTCCTCCCGGCGTAGCTTCAGCCGGGCGCTGTCCCTCCAGGTGTCCTCCAGCGACACACGCAGGTCCTTGGAGGCCTCGAAGCATCTGAGACGGTCCAGGATCAACCTGAGGCCAAGTTGAGAGAACATCGCTGTCTACATTTCTGTCGCAATCTCAAAGACCTACAACGATTTTCATGTAAATCAATGAATCAGGTTACAAAATGGTGGTTACGTTTGTTGCCCACTGATGAAAGCCATTGCATTCAAAAGATTATGAATCTCGTGAATTTGGTGTGGGTGCAGAGTTAGTGACTCGTTTCCATCAACCAGCAGTGGTTGTTCCTCCAGGGATGGCAGGCGGAGCTACTGCAACAGATTGCTCTTCAACTAACTCCCCTTCCAGCTCCCCACTGCTCCACTCTCGTTTCATCAGCCCGTACACTTCCCGTCTCACCTCCACATCCCTTTCACCTACCCTCTCTTCCCCTAACCTCCCCTTTCACTGCTCTTCCACCTCTACTCCTCTACTCCCCTATCAACTCCCCTCCTCTACCCCTCCTCCACTATCACCTCCAATATCACCTCCAATATCACCTCGAATATCACCTCCACTATCACCTCCACTATCACCTCCACTATCACCTCCCCTATCACCTCCACTATCACCTCCAATATCACCTCCACTATCACCTCCACTATCACCTCCACTATCACCTCCACTATCACCTCCCCTATCACCTCCAATATCACCTCCACTATCACCTCCACTATCACCTCCACTATCACCTCCAATATCACCTCCACTATCACCTCCACTATCACCTCCACTATCACCTCCAATATCACCTCCAATATCACCTCCCCTATCACCTCCACTATCACCTCCACTATCACCTCCATTATCACCTCCACTATCACCTCCACTATCTCCTCCACTAACACCTCCCCTCAATCCTCCATTACCCCTCCCCCTGTTACCTCTCCCCCCTCCCCCACCTCTACTCACTCCTTGCGGGTGAGGCTGAGCATCTCCTTCTCTGTCTGCTGCTCTGTTCTTCGTCTTGACACGTCCTCTTTTCTCTTCTGCGTGGCGGCCATTAACTGCTCCTGGGACACCTGTTGGCGTATAGAAGGGCAGTTTAAAATTCACTGAAGCAAACTGATTCGAAGGATCAGAATCATATCAATAGTTAAATGTTAATATTAAGTATACAATAATTAACGTTGTTGTTTACCTATTACTACATTTAGTACGCTAGCATGAGGCAAAGAAAATAGGCGTGACCTTCTGCGCTCTTTCTCGGTTCTCATTGGCCGTGGCTTCCGACTCCCACCGCCCAATCCCAGTGCTGATTGGCTGCCGGTCCTGCGTACACTGCGGTCCTCTGCCATGTTCCACCTTAAGCACATACAACATGTTACAACCAACTTTGGAAACATTCTACCAAACTGGGGAGCTTCATATGTGCAGCAGTTAATGTGAACATTGGTTGGCGTGGTGGGGTCAAACATAATGTGTCAAGTATGTTTCAGTCTTTTTAGTGTTTGTGTGCTCTTGCCTGTAAGTCCAGGGCTCTTCGATAGTGGTCGACTCTCTGCTGCTTCTGAAGCAACTGCTGCTTCCTCTGCAAAGCAACCCTGACACGCATGCACACACACACACACACACACACACACACACACACACACACACACGTAAGAACACAAACACGCAAGCACGCACACACACAGACACACAGAAGAGGGGTGTAATGTTTAATGGAGGTGCTAGTGGTGGTGGATGGTGTGATAGTGGTGGTTAAGGTGGTGTAAGGTGTGATGGTGGTGGTTAGAGGTGTGATGGTGGTGGTGGAAGGTGTGATGGTGGTGGTGGTGGTGATGGAAGGTGTGATGGTGGTGGAAGTGGTGGTGGAAGGTGTGATGGTTGTGATGGTGGTGGTGGTGCTGATGGAAGGTTTGATGTGGTAGTTAGAGGTGTGATGGTGGTCGTGGAAGGTGTGGTGGTGGTGGTGGTGTAGGAAGGTGTGATGGTGGTGGTGGATGATGTGATGCTGCTGCTGGTGGTGGAAGGTGTGATGGTGGTGATGGTGGTGGTGTAAGATGTGGTGGTGGTGGTGGTGGTGATGTGATGGTGGTGGTGGTGGTGTTGCTGGTGGTGGTGGTGCTGCTGGTGCTGGTGGTGGTGGTAGTGGTGGTAGTGGTGGTGTAAGGTGTGGTGGTGGTGGTGGTTAGAGGTGTGATGCTGGTGGTGGTGGTGGTGTAAGGTGTGATGCTGGTGGTGGTGGTGGTGTAAGGTGTGGTGGTGGTGGTGGTGATGGTGGTGGTTAGAGGTGTGATGCTGGTGGTGCTGGTGGTGTAAGGTGTGGTGGTAGTGGTGGTGATGGTGGTGGTTAGAGGTGTGATGCTGCTGGTGGTGGTGGTGTTGCTGGTGGTGGTGGTGCTGCTGGTGCTGGTGGTGGTGGTGTAAGGTGTGGTGGTGGTGGTGGTGGTGATGGTGGTGGTTAGAGGTGTGATGCTGCTGGTGGTGGTGGTGGTGTTGCTGGTGGTGGTGGTGGTGGTGGTAGTGGTGGTAGTGGTGGTGTAAGGTGTGGTGGTGGTGGTGGTTAGAGGTGTGATGCTGGTGGTGGTGTAAGGTGTGATGCTGGTGGTGCTGGTGGTGTATGGTGTGGTGGTGGTGGTGGTGATGGTGGTGGTTAGAGGTGTGATGCTGCTGGTGGTGGTGGTGTAAGGTGTGGTGGTGGTGGTGGTGATGGTGGTGGTTAGAGGTGTGATGCTGCTGGTGGTGGTGGTGGTGTTGCTGGTGGTGGTGGTGCTGCTGGTGGTGGTGGTGATGGTGGTGGTTAGAGGTGTGATGCTGCTGGTGGTGGTGGTGGTGCTGCTGGTGCTGGTGGTGGTGGTGGTGATGCTGGTGGTGCTGGTGGTGTAAGGTGTGGTGGTGGTGGTGGTGATGGTGGTGGTTAGAGGTGTGATGCTGCTGGTGGTGGTGGTGGTGGTAGTGGTGGTGTAAGGTGTGGTGGTGGTGGTGGTGGTAGTGGTGCAGGGGGTCCGGATGGGGGGGTCCTAGACCTACTCCTGGGCCCGCTGGGCCTGGTCCACCCTCCCCAGGAGCAGCCTCTCCTGCTGGGCCCGCTGGGCCTGGTCCACCCTCCCCAGGAGCAGCCTCTCCTGCTGGGCCCGCCGGCTGCTGCTCCGCTGGCTCAGCAGCTGGCCCCGGAGCCCCTCCAGGTGGCCCCGCTCACGGGCCCCCTGCAGGGTCGCCGTCAGGGGCCGCTTGGCGAAGAGGTAGGAGCCCTACACACACACACACACACACACACACACACACAGACAGACACACCGTGCACACACACACACGTGCGCGCATACACACACACACACACACACACACACACACACACATAAACACACAATCACACACACACATACACAAAAACACACCGGGCACACACACACAC
This sequence comes from Pollachius pollachius, assembly GCF_949987615.1. Taxonomy (NCBI): domain Eukaryota; kingdom Metazoa; phylum Chordata; class Actinopteri; order Gadiformes; family Gadidae; genus Pollachius; species Pollachius pollachius. Next base: position 24,577,584 of record NC_136938.1, on the reverse strand, counting down.
ACACACACACACACACACACACACACACACACACGTCATGGGTCAGAGCCAGCCCTTATTCATGCATTATTCATGTTGACCTCCAATCTACTTCATGTTGTTCTTAGAATGATTGCTTTGTCACAGTCATATGACCTTATGTATACACTCCCCATGGCCCTTGACAACACTCTGTAATCCTTGGCAACATCCCATAAGGGTATCAATCAACAAAACAAGTGGGACTAGGAAGAAGTATTGAGAGGTACTCCACTGAGAGTTAGTGAAGTACTTGGCTGAGAGTTAGTGAAATACTCTGCTGAAAGTTAGTGAAATACTCGGCTGAGAGTTAGTGAAATACTCTGCTGAGAGTTACTGAAATACTCTGCTGAGAGTTAGTGAAATACTCTGCTGAGAGTTAGTGAAATACTCGGCTCAGATTTAGTGAAATACTCCACTGAGAGTTAGTGAAATACTCGGCTGAGAGTTAGTGAAATACTCGGCTGAGAGTTAGTGAAATACTCTGCTGAGAGTTACTGAAATACTCTGCTGAGAGTTAGTGAAATACTCTGCTGAGAGATACTGAAATACTCTGCTGAGAGTTAGTGAAATACTCTGCTCAGAGTTAGTGAAATACTCCGCTGAGAGTTAGTGAAATACTCGGCTGAGAGTTAGTGAAATACTCAGCTGAGTGTTAGTAAAATACTCCGCTGAGAGTTACTGAAATACTCGGCTCAGAGTTAGTGAAATACTCTGCTGAGAGTTAGTGAAATACTCTGCTGAGAGTTAGTGAAATACTCGGCTCAGAGTTAGTGAAATACTCCGCTGAGAGTTAGCGAAATACTCGGCTGAGAGTTAGTGAAATACTTCGCTGAGAGTTAGTGAAATACTCCGCTGAGAGTTAGTGAAATACTCCGCTGAGAGTTAAGGAAGTGTTCACTGAGAGGTGGTGAAGTACTCCACCGAGAGTTTTTGAAATACTCCACTACGAGTTAGGGTAGTGAACACTGAGAGTTAGTGAAGCACTTCATTTAGAGCTAGAGAATTATTGTTAGAAGCATTTCACTAAGACTGAGTGGAGTCGGTACAGAGAGCAAGGTAGGAGGTATCAGCTGGGCACTAACATGGAACTGGGTTTTCTGGGCTCTCTGTTCCTTCAGGGTCTGGGACGCCCCCAGGTTGAACGCCGCCACCTGCTCAGAGAACGCCCTCTGCTGGCTCAGATGAGCCTGGTTTCAACAATATAAACACACAAATATCACACACACATAAACACACACACAGACACACACACACACACACACACACACACACATACACATACACACGTACATGTGTTTTTTCGTTTTCAAACCCTGATATTGTTTACTTCCTGCACAGGTGTGACGTCTACCTGCACCCACCTGTTCTCCCTGCAGGTAGAGCTCCTCCTCCTGCTGACCTTTGAGGAGGAGCAGCACCTCCTGCTCCACCTCCTCGGCCCTCCTCGCCTCCCGCAGGTAGAGGGGGACGTTCCTCTGGGAGCGCTGCATGCACAGGTAACACAGCTCCTATAGGGAGAGAGGGACAGGTAACACAGGTAACACAGCTCCTATAGGGAGAGAGGGACAGGTAACACAGGTAACACAGCTCCTATAGGGAGAGAGGGACAGGTAACACAGGTAACACAGGTAACACAGGTAACACAGCTCCTATAGGGAGAAAGGGACAGGTAACACAGGAAACACAGCTCCTATAGGGAGAGAGGGACAGGTAACACAGGTCCTATAGGGGGAGAGGAACAGGTAACACAGGTAACACAGCTCCTATAGGGGGAGAGGAACAGGTAACACAGGTAACACAGCTCCTATAGGGAGAGAGGGACAGGTAACACAGGTAACACAGCTCATATAGGGAGAGAGGAACAGGTAACACAGGTAACACAGGTAACACAGCTCCTATAGGGGGAGAGGAACAGGTAACACAGGTAACACAGGTAACACAGCTCCTATAGGGGGAGAGGAACAGGCAACACAGGTAACACAGCTCCTATTGGGAGAGAGGAACAGGTAACACAGCTCCTATAGGGAGAGAGGGACAGGTAACACAGGTAACACAGCTCCTATAGGGAGAGAGGGACAGGTAACACAGGTAACACAGCTCCTATAGGGAGAGAGGGACAGGTAACACAGGTAACACAGCTCCTAAAGGGGGAGAGGAACAGGTAACACAGGTAACACAGGTAACACAGCTCATATAGGGAGAGAGGGACAGGTAACACAGGTAACACAGCTGCTATAGGGGGAGAGGAACATGTAACACAGGTAACACAGGTAACACAGCTCCTATAGGGAGAGAGGAACAGGTAACACAGGTAACACAGCTCATATAGGGAGAGAGGGACAGGTAACACAGGTAACACAGGTAACACAGCTCCTATAGGGGGAGAGGAACAGGTAACACAGCTCCTATAGGGGGAGAGGAACAGGTAACACAGGTAACACAGCTCCTATAGGGGGAGAGGAACAGGTAACACAGGTAACACAGCTCCTATAGGGGGAGAGGGACAGGTAACACAGGTAACACAGGTAACACAGCTCCTATAGGGGGAGAGGAACAGGTAACACAGGTAACACAGGTAACACAGCTCCTATAGGGGGCAGAGAGACAGGTGAGATAGGTAACAAAGGTAACACTCACCCACAGGCATACAATCATGCAAAAGCTCAGAGTCAAACAGGCATACAACATATATATATATATTTTTTTTTTTCCCACATAAAAACAAATGCTCACACACAGAAAAACATCTGCTCACATAGAAGGAAAACATTGTACATAGATATAAAACGCCAATACAAATAGACACACCTGTCCAGCACGGGTGTGTCCATTGCACCTCGTTTCTCGCTGAGGCTCTTCCTCTGTCACTCCTCCCTCTGGTGGTGAAAAGGAGACACTGCTCCTGGAAACACAAACGCGTAGAAAGTCCCTTAAATCAGTATAACGGGTGGTGCGTTTGAACGTATGTTCAAAAGATGTGTTCCAAAATGATTTATATATTTTTGTATCTATATATTTATAAATAAAATTAGGAAAATAGGGCAGGTGTAGGTCCTATTCAGTGTAAGTCGCAGTGGATCAAATTGTAAAAGCACCAGAAATGCCCCCTGCGGTTCCCAATGACAGTACTCAGCCACAATCATTATATTTAACTACATTTAGTTCATATCTCATCATACATGTTCAACTTTATCAGATCATACAGTGCCTTTTCTGCACATCTGCATTTTACTGAATTTATTGCCATGTACACTATATATATATATATATATATATATATATATGTGTGTGTCTGTGTGTGTGTGTGTGTGTGTGTGTGTGTGTGTGTGTGTGTGTGTGTGTGTGTGTGTGTTCTTCAGATCATGTTCTTCGGATAATGTGTTTCACTCATCGTCGCTAAAACAAAATGCTTTAGTGCACGAGGAGCGTGCACGTTGACCCAGATAGCCTTAGCAGGTAACAGAGCAGTGTCCGTTGACCTGGGCATTGGGTGGGTGTGTGTGCATGATTGATGGGACTTCTTCTGAGCTGGAGGGCTGTAACAATATAGGACCCCCTGCTAAGCCTTCCTCCTCTAGGGTCAATTACCCCGCCCAGCCCAGAAACACTAGACCCAATCACCTCGATGTTTTTGTGTGCTGGTGAGTGTGCATGGGCTTTTGTGTGTGTACACGTGTATGTGTGTGTGTGCGTGTGTGTGTGTGTGTACGTGTATTATATGTGTGTGTATATCTGTCTTCAGATGAATGTGTGTGTGTGTGTGTGTGTGTGCGTGTGTGCGTGCGTGCGTGTGTGTGTGTGTGTACATGTATTATATGTGTGTGTATATCTGTCTTCAGATGAATGTGTTTGTGTGTGTGTGTGGATATGTATAATATTTGTGTATATGCTTGTGTGTGTGCGCTTGTATGAAGGTAGAATGTCACAAAATGCAAGCATGTAGACTTAAAAATAACCTTACTTCTTCGCAGCCTGTGGGGGGGTAGTCGCTGTCCTTCGAACCCCCAGAGAGGTGGACCCCGTTGACTCCTGGCCTCTCAGCGGGGTCAGGTCTGCTGGGTCTGTGGATATATGAAATATATGGATTACATTATGGATGATATGAAGACGACACTGATGACTGCGCTGACAATGTTTTTGTTCATATTGTCAGTGATTCATGAGGAGATTGAGGGCGGGGTAGGAGCTCATCACATTGTCCCTAATACAGCGTTCTTCTGTCTTGGCTCCGCTCTGATGAGTCTGTATGTCTGCCTCCGTCAAGCTTGACGTTGGCGCCCAGATTCTTTCAAAGGTACTCGTAAAGCATATCTTGTTTAATCTTCTGATATCCTTCTTAAAGCTGCCGCCCAGTCCCATTCACACCAGCTGTTCAGTGTCCGTTGTGATGGTGTCTGAATGTAGGTGTGTCTATTGATTCCTTCATCACGTGTACATTCTTGAAAGGGTTAGTGTGTCGAATCTCAACTCATCTAAAGGCTGGACCAGAGTTTAGAGGTTTATACACAATACTTTCCAAAGGGAAAATGCCGTAACCTAGAGAAGTTAATGAGACCACGAAATAACAAACAAAAACAAATATTGTTTTAGCGCAACACAAATCAATAAACTCTTTTTTTTAAGACTCTCCCAGTCTTCAGAATAAGAGTAAGTTATCCTAAAAGGATGAGACTTATAGGAGGTCATTCTGAGGGGAGGTGGTGGAGGGGGAATGGACCTGCTGTGTCCGTGCTGTCCGGGGCCGGTAGGGGCCTGTGTCCGTCTCCGGCCCCAGACGAGGCCCCCCTCTGGCGGGACACGAGGGAGGGAAGTTTGGTGGACCCCGGGCCCGCGGGGGTCAGGCTTGCTGACATCAGAGACACACTGCTACCAGGTCTCTGGGCCCACGGGGCGTGTGTGGAAGAGAAACACCAAACGTTTGTTGGGTCAACATGCGTTTGATGAGTTAATACGAAGATATTGATAGAAAGCTTTAAGAAACGTACAAAAATCAGAACCTGTTTTTTTGTTGTGATAGTGATTGCGATTATGAGTGTGTGACTGAAATACGAAAATACATCATTCATTCTTTTAGCTTTGTAATGCACACATTGTAGGTCCTTCGTTTCCGCACTCTATGCCTCTATCTCTCTCTCTCTGTCTCTCTCTCTCTCTCTCTCTCTCTCTGTCTCTCTCTCTCTCTCTCTCTCTCTCTGTGTCTCTCTCTCTCTCTCTCTCTCTCTCTCTCTCTCTCTCTCTCTCTCTCTCAATCTACTCACGTTGGACAGGGCCAGCAGGAGTCTTCCGGTAGAGTCCAGGGTCTTCACAGAGTCCCTGTTGAACTTCATGCCCACCTGCAGGGTGAACCAGGAACTCTAGAAACGCTGTAATGTCAAAGATGCGTTAAGGTCCTAGAAGACACCATCGGTCATGCCCCACCTTGTGGTTCCTGACTGACAGCGTGCCGACCCCCTGCAGCGCGAGGTGTGCGGGCCCCCCCGAGGCCAGGGCTCAGGGGAGAAGGAGGAGGGTCTCGCGGACGCACCCCTCCACCACCTCCCGCTCAAACGGGCCCTCCTGCGAGACGGCCGCGTAGTTGAGCGCCGACACGGGGATGTGTGTTGCTGTGCGCAGACCCACACGCAGCAGACGCACACACGCACACACGCACACGCATGAACGAATGTACCTCCTCGTTTGCTGTCGAACTTAAGATGCTTGAGTCAACATGTTCACCAACATCAATCCTATCAGTCACTCACCACCACCCACGGCGGATGTGGCCCGCCTTCACCATGTTTTTTGGGGATGGTGTGTGTATGATGCGTGTAGTGACTTTGACGTGTGTATCTTGTTTTGGGAATCTTGCTGTGTTTATCTCAGTGTTTATCTTGGTGCGTGTGTTGTTAGGTGCATCTCGGGGTGTGCCTTGATGTGAGTCTCTTGGTGTGTGTGTGTGTGTGTGTGTGTGTCTTTGCGTGTGTGTGTGTGTCTTGGTGTGTGTATCTTGGTGTGTATCTTGGCGGGTGCCTTGATGTGTATCTTGGTGTGTGTGTGTGTGTGTGTGTCTTGCTGTTCTCTCTGACCTGTGGCAAGGGGTCTCTTATGCCTCAGGTTCTGGGTCTGGACCAGCTTCTCAGCCAGGAGGAAGATGGGTCTCTGGATCACCGCCATCTTGTTTCCCAGGTCCAGCTTTAGCTGGGAGAAAGAGAAGGTGCCCAGGTCTGCCACGTGGACACCCTACGGCCACCCATCGATCGATCAGTCGCTCACATTGACCATTCATCGACTATCAATAATATAGCAATGATCTACTGTTATTGCTTGTGCAGACAGACAGACAAACAGACAGCCAGGCAGGCAGACAGTGAGACAGGCAGGCAGACAGACAGGAAGGCAGATAGACAAACAGATAGACATGAAACAATTAGACACACAGACAGTGAGACAGACAGTCAACAAGTAGACGGACAGACGGACAGTTCACCTTCTGTGAAGTCATTTGATGTTCTATGTACTCCGCAACGCAACCCCAAATGCTGTCAATATCTTAAACAATGTCAGAAACAAACAAGTCCATGAAAATGAATGGCAACAGTGCACTCAGCATTTTTTCTACTCAGCCTTCCTTCTTTTTTTCTCCCCCCAGAAACAACCACAACCGCCAGATTCAGACTTTGTGCCGACCATTCCTGCTGAGCCTCGACAGCGCGGGCAAGAGGTTCCTCTCTGCGTCAGACGCCAGATGCAGCAAATCTGCCATCGCATCAGTAGAGATATCAGCTGATGAAAATCTCCTCCCGCACAAAACGAAAAACAACCCTGTGACACAAAATGCTGCTGCAAAGGGTTCAGCTTGGAAATCCTTTGTGACCAGCCTAACCAGTAAGTGGGGTGGGGGGGGAGTGGTGGTTGCTACAACAACTTCACAATACAAGGTGAGGCCCCCCCCCGACACACACACAAACACACATGGCACAAAGCCCGCCCTTGGGCGGGTGTTGATTACTGATTGTCACGAGAGAATGAAAATGTTTGGGAAGGCAGAGGCACGGTTGGTCAGCCCGACCAATGCTAGCGCCTTGCGAAATACGAGGCACGCGAGACCACGTGTTCCTGTGAGTCATCACAGCACATCAGTGTATGTCTCAGAGATTGACGAACATTAATACCATAATACCCATCCTCGAGTAGTCAAGTGTTACAGGCCAATACACATTCAGTCAAAATAGGCACCTTTTAATTTGATATTCTTTCAACGCACAATTTTGTTTCCAAGCTTGCTCTTCTGCATCTAAATGTGGCCCTACCATTTCCTAAGAGCACTTTGGTATCTTTGTGGACCCTGAATTATTTGAATGTGTTTTCTAATAGTTTTATTATTCTCTATATAGATAAAACTATATACTCTATATAGTTTTATAGAGTATTTTATTTATAGTATTAAATAAAAAATACACTGTGCTCGACATCACAGTGTTACAGTCTGGCTGATAGATGTTGTACTGTAGGATGTTTCCGCATCCTACAGTACAGTACTGAAACCCTGTTTTAGTATTTCAGAGGAAGACAAACCACTTGCTTATAAGTGAAACTTAAAAAGCTTCTGTTGTAATTCTGGGGGCTGAAAGGCAAAGCTGGAAACATTCTTGATCTCCAAGACCACTAAATCTTCAGAGACGACTTGCTGGTTGTTTCTCTATCTCTTTTTTTAGTCGAGTCAAGTCAACGTATTTCTATTGCCCTTAATTTTAGTGACAGCCTGGGATAGGAGTGTGATGGATGCCATCATCGACCTACATAGTAGTCATAGTCGCATGACAACCAAGCTTTTGAAGTGTAATTTCCTCTCTTGCTCTTTCCTTTTCTTTAATCACGTCTTTAGCCTTGTTTTTGCTCTTTTTTTAGTTTCTGTCTATTTCCTGGAAGATGGAGAAATTGAATAAAGTCTGGACTTTCCAGATCGAGTAATGATTCCCTGGAAACATACACAATTATTACGGCAACAGTTAATTTCCGGAATTTTTTGCCATTTCTATTCTGAAAGCCGACAGCACAACAAGACCGTTTGTCCGGGTAGCTGATTAATGTAGGGTGATCAGATTTCCTGAAACTAGAGTACTCTCCGTGTGACTGTAGTGCAGTTATGTGAGGTCAGAGACGCAGATAATAGGCTCAATTTGAACATGTAGGACCAGTGGCAGCTGGTAATTAAATTTGTGGTTGGGGGGCAGTCAGGGATGGGGAGTCTGGGGGTCCTCCTCCCCCAAAAAATTGATTTGTTAGGTGTGATTTCCTGTATTCTGGTGCATTTTGGTGGCCACTACCTAAAAATTTGTTCAGATTCATAGCCTACATCTGGACTTGCAGAGCTTGGACAAGCTTACCCTGCAACCTACTTTATGACATTCCACCAACCATTGTTATTTGTCCTATGGGTGTTATTCTGATAACTGCCTCTATTGAGGCAAATCATCACAACAAAGCTAATGGGGGAAAAAATCATGTATGTTTTTTGTAGTCTTACACATTTGAGAGAAAATATGATAAGACATTGAATGAGTGTCGTGTGGGACTATCTATATTTTTATGAATTACCCTGAAGCTTCAGAAAACAAAAACAAAACAAAACATAGTAGTGTGTGTGTGTGTGTGTGTGTGTGTGTGTGTGTGTGTGTGTGTGTGTGTGTGTGTGTGTGTGTGCGTGTGTGTGTGTGTGTATGTGTGTGACCTCATAGAGCAAAGAGACAAGCGCCCTTCAGATTTTTGCTTGAGGATTTAGGAGATGAGGAGGTGAATATGCTTTGCATAATTGTTAATTATGGAAAGATCAGCTCAACGGGAGCATTAGTGCCAGGCAGACACACGGCAAACTTCTGAAATGCGCAAACATCTCCGCCCAGCGATGGTCCGCTGATTTTCCATCAGCATGTCACTGTGCAACCATCTCTGTTGCGTATGCCCTCACACATTGTTGAAAATTAAATCATATGCTGGATGCTTTAATGTTTCTATGTGATTTTTAGTTAACGATCGGTTCATAATAAGACCACGTTGGCCATGTAATCGCGGACAAAAGGGGACATTTCATAGTGATTGGTGGAAACCGGGATATTTTAGCGTCCCGACAGGCTTTGGTCACGCAACTCAAAACCGGGACTGTACAGATAGAGCCGGTATGTCTGGAGACCATAAACAAATGTGGCCAAAGTCCAAACTTCAGTGAAAAAGAAAATGAATTCCCCATTGTAATGTCAACACGAAATTGTGGGTGGCTACATCTCTCCGCTACAACGTTCGCCGTGGGAGGTCTTATGTTCGCCGCTATGCCTATTTGCTGGAAGTCCCTCTTGCAAAAAATGCAAGTCAATAAATCTGTCTCCCTTCCAAAAGAGGGAGGCAAACATCACCTAGGTCTACTCTGGACTCTTGAGTCTAGTCGAAGGATTTAAATTAACAGATCCTTTCAGTTTTACTATTAGCCTGTCTTCTGGATATTCTGGTACCGATGGCAACCCTCCTCCTTGCGGTGTTGTATTTCCTATCATTTCAAGGTAAGATTTTCTAATCTTAATTTCAGAAAATAAAATAATATATTATTACACAGTGAATAGCCTACACTTGAATTCACAATTGGAATAATAGTAGGCCTACCTATTGCGCATTCTGGTTAGTTCAGACTTGGAGGCTATATTAGGTAGGCCTATTGAATATTCATATGATAACTTTAATAGTTTAAGTTTACTTACACTAAACCCGAGAAGAACACAGACGGACAGTCCGACAGAACGACAGAACAGAAAGTGATGTATGCGTGGAAGATTATTAGCCTACGCAAACATCAGAAGTTTAGAAGTTCAAAACAGGTTGAGGAACCCCGAGCCAATCACAACCATGGAGGTTTATACAAGAGCTCACCCTTCCCCAGGTCTCCGCAGCGCGTTCGGGGCCCAGCCCACAGTGCTGACCGCAACGCAGGGAGAAATGCTCGTTGTAAAGTGCGACTGCCTCCCACGCCGCCCCACGGGGGGCACTCAGATCACCTGGACCCATCACCGCCCCTCAGAGAGCCAGCGGACCCTGTGGCTGAGTCGGGGAGACCCGGACGAGGACGACCTGGGGCTCCCGAGCGGGCGCCTGGTGGTTCTGAGTGCGTCCGTGGAGAGGCAGGGCAACTACTCGTGCTCCCCGGGGTGAGTGCATCCTGAAGAGGAAGTGGAAGAGGAAATAAGACGTTTAGCTGCGTTCAATGGTCACTGCTAAGAACATGGCGACATTGAGGTTATCCCGGTCGTGGATTACGTCGATCTGTGTTTGACAAATAGACAGATAGACATTTATTTATTATTGATTTTGTGCTATTTATTTATTTGTCTTTAACCAATGTGTGTAATATTCCCCGTCTGGGAAAGTATTATCTTCTCTTCATGTAATATTTTCTTAGTAGGAATACATGTACAATCTATTTATTTTGCTTAATATTTTTTCAAAATCAACAATATCATACAGCATGTTCTAGTTTTATGAAGGTACATAAGGTATATCTAGCTATCCTCGCTAAATATGTTCTCTGTAACTGGATTATTTTGGATGGAACAGGAATTCCAGCGCCACTTGCTGGTACACTTTGACTGTGAGCCCGACCAGACAGGGGGAGGTCCCCAAGACTAAAAACTGCAACACTGGGACATCCTGCACTCTGAAATATCTCTGCCCAAAGGATTTGGAAATCCCATCACTTAAACCCCTCAACAAAACAGTGTGGCAAAAGGTAACTCTCAAGTGTTCAACTCTCCTCTCCTCTTCCCTCCTCTCCTCTCTCCTCCTCTCCTCTCCTCTCCCCTCCCCCCCTCTCCCCTCATCTCCTCTCCTCTCCTCTCCTCTCCTTTCCTCTCCTCTCCTCTTCTCTCCTATCCTCTCCTCTCCTCATATCTCCCCTCTCCTCTGATGTTTCTGTATTCATCTGATCCATGTGTCTTAATGACAACTAGAACAATCTATAATTCACTGTAGGTCTTTACCGGGCTGTCCAATTCAGCTCAAGAAGTTTGTAGAATTTAAGAGGTGGGCCATATTGATGTAATGTAATGCCATTGATCACGTATCAGCTGAATCAGAGTCTGAATCCCAAACCTTCAGGACAACGATACACTGGGGGACCCCTTTAAAGGCTATTTCAGTGAAGTGGCGGAGAAAGATGAGGGCGTCTACACCTGCCGCCGGTCATATCAGTATCGCGGACGAGTGTATAACCATACCAGCACCATGAAACTCAAGGTCAAACCTTACAGTAAGACATACCAGCTATTTATTAGTTATTTATATTTATCCATGGTATTCATGTCGATTTTCAGCCTGGTGGGAACATTTGGGATTCTGCTTGTTTCCAGCCTTGCTTTTAAATCACTTTTGACAAAAGTGGCTTTCCGAAATAATGTAATTTGGCAGAAATGGATTAAAGAAAGAAAATCAACAAAAAAGTAAGAGAGTTATGGAGGAAAGAAAACAAAAGAAAGAAAGCAAAAAAGAAAGAAAGCAAAAGGGAAACAGAAAAAAGAAAGTGAAATGAAGAGGTTACTATATTTGTCTCAGACTTTGTGCGAAAGAAAAACAAATAAATAAATAACTGTTGGTTTGATGGACGTTGTAGCCGTTGTAGCCCTAGTCATATTTTAAGCTTCATTTATTCCTCAGCATTCTCAACCCCCAGCATCCAGTCCCCCGAACCAGGGAAGGTGTACCTGGTACAGTTAGGTAAGTCTTCTCACAAACGCAGGGGAGGTGTACACAGAACACTTAGGGAAGACATTCCTTCCCTTTACTATTTAGGACACAATGTTATCCAAAGCCAAGTACAGTGAATGCAGAAACATGTAACTTAGAGCAGGTAGGGGTTAGGATGCTAACAGGAGGGCTGCAGCCATTAGGGTTACAATCCAACACAAGACCATCCTAGACCCTTATTTGTATTTTTGTATTTTTTGTATTTTCTATTGTAAATGCCGTTGTCTGTGTTCGGTTTTGTGCCGATGTGTGCTGTTGTCTGTTTGCCTGCTACCTCTGAATCTCTCCTCGGGATCAATAAAGTACTGGTATGATATCATCTTATGTGTGGAAACCCAGTGTGCATGTCCTCCCCCAGGTTCGCAACTGGTGGTGCCCTGCTTGCTGAAGGTTTACGACAGCTTGGATACTTGCTACTGGTTAGACGGGAAATCGTTTGTGAAGGCCGACCAGAATCAATCAGTTTACTTTAACCAGACGTGAGTAGAGAAGTAAGTCATTCTGTATTAGCAGGAACCAACACGTGTATGTACACATTTTATGATTTATGATAAAGAACACGCAGATTCCTGTTTTGTTTATTTAACTTAACGTTGAAGTGTGTGGAATTTAGTGGCAATCAATCAGAAAAGACTTATATGTATACTCATCTATGTTTTCATTTTTGTGTAATCCCATGAAAATAAGAGTTATACATAGGACGTCTTTGATTTCTTTCTAGCATAATCACTAGCTCGCTTGTAAACTATGACCTATAGTTTCCAAGACTTAATAGCTAAACACAATTTAGGAGTCTATCAAGGAAACCCATTACTTGACTCTCGGCTACTTGATGCTGTCGTAGATGATGACATCATATTGAAAGTACGTGCTGGCACTTTGCAGGCCAGAACAAGCTACCGTAGCTTCTCCTACGTCGTTGGAAAGGAAAGGGTGAGGGGAGGTGTTTGGGGAAGGGGTGCTTTCGGTTGGTTGCAATCGGCAAACTCACCAGTAAATTCTAAACACAGCATCTTTAAATTCTAATTTAAATGTCGCTCGCTGTACCCCCCCTTCCCTCATGTATTCCCTTCTCTCCCCTCTCCTCCCTTGTCTACTCTTCTCTCATCTCTCCTATCCACTCCTCAACTTCACTCTCCTATCCACTCATCTCTCTTCTGCCCTCTTCTCTCCTCTCCCCTTTTCTTATTTCTCCTCCTCCCGCTTCTTTACTCCTCTTTCCCTTCCTCCGTCCTCCCGACAGAGAGGTAGTCGAAAAGGGAGAACGAAAGATCACTGTGTCCCTGGTCTTCCAGAAGGTTACAGAGGACCAACTTTCAAGGAATTACACCTGTAAGCTGGAGTCCACGCGAAAGTACTCCAACGTCTCCATCTCTCTGGCTCTGGAAGGTAGAACACACCGCTTGATTAGTGATGATATGGGATATGTGATATATGTCTATATAGATTTAAGGGAAATGGTTTTGAAAGTAGCATTGATTTAGATACACATAGACGGATGAATAAATATATTAACCAACAGACAGCACACATAAACGCACAAAGTAGCCTTGTGAATGCGTGACAAAGGATTTGGAGCAGTTATGTCCTTGCTCTAAAGGGCCTAGGGTTATGGGGTTGGTATTCTATGTGGGACTTTAAAGCCCTTTGAGGCTTAGCGATACAAATAATTACATATAAAATCTGTGCGGGAAGATTTTGCCTGTCTTTCATGTGACCCTTGCATGCGTCGTGATGTTGTGTGTTTTTTCCTCCATCGATCTTCTCCCTCCTCCTCCATCGTCTTCCTCTGCATCCCAGATCTGCCGGTCTCCAGTCTCACGGTGGCCCTCCTGGCTGTGCTCTTCGCCATGATAGTAGTGGTCTTCTCCGGCCTGGTCTTCTACTGGTCTAGAGTCCCCTTCACCCTATTCCTGAGGGACAAGCTCAACTGCCATAGCAAAGCCTCAGGTGGGGACAACAGTGATCATGATTAGCTTCATCATTGATGAATTTCTTCCTGTTTTTTTTTTATAGATATACAAATATATACATGCTTTCTATGCAATACGTCTTGACTAACTGGTCTGAGAGAAATATTGCGAAAACTGCCAACAACATATCTTAGTAATAATATCATTCCCTAGTATTTACTGAATCTGGGGTGCCTTGAATTTCTGTTTGGAAATTCAAGCTCCCCATCCCACCCCAAAGAAGTTGGGCAACCACACATTAACTCGTCACAGTTCATCATATGAAACTGTCATCCGATTGGTCCACAGATGGGAAGCTCTACGACGCGTACCTGATGACCTATCAGAGCCAAACTGAGACTGCCCTCAGCGAGGAGGACCGGAGGTGGATAGAGAACGTTCTGGAAGAACGGCTGGGGTACCGCCTGTGTCTCCAGGATCGGGATGTGTCACCAGGGCAAGGTGTGTCTAAAGATCCCCATATGACCAGAAATATAGATATACATATTCCTTATTAAAATATTATTAGGGGAGTGCTGCATGGAGCGCTCAACTATTGTTCTTCTTAGGCTTTCTTCTTTCTTTCTTTCTTTCTTTCTTTCTTTCTTTCTTTCATTCTGCAAAATTTGAGACCTTCCTCAGTTTTTAACCTAGAGACTCCATTCCAATTTTATTTTTTCCGATTTTTAAAATATTTTATACTTTTTAAGCTATTTAAAATATTATTTTTTACAATGGAAGTCAATGGGAGGGCGGCGGAGCTATCCGCCCATTCTGACACTTCAACTACCCCAGACTTCGTAACTTGGTCAAGTCTTAACCGTTTACCTTTGTTCAAATGTTTAACAAATCAACACACTTGTATCTTCAATAATCTGAAAAATTTTGATTACCTTTATACTTTTTTCATAATCACAGATTAAGTTTCATATCGGCTTTGTTTTCAGTTGGTCTCATTGATTTATAGGTTAGAGCACGAGGACGTGCAGGCAGTGTCGCCAGATTGGGCAGTTTTTCCACGCCCAATTGGACACCTTTTAATCACGTTAGGCTGGAAAAATGAGCATTAGATAGAATTATTACATTACATACAATTTCGGCTGGTTAAAAAAAAACTGGCGGGATTATTATAATTCTTTCTACAAACATCAATCAATACCATACCTTTCATATTGCATATTGTTTGTGAAGCTAGTACCGCTGCTACTATTACAGCTACTACTACTACTACTACTACTTAAACTACTACTACTTCAGCTACTATTACTACTACTTCAGCTACTACTACTACTACCATTACTACTGCTACTACTACTACTACTACAGCTAGTACCACAACTACTACTATCTTCCAGCTTTGAAAGTATTACAGTTTAGCTTCCAGCTTTTGTAACAATGTATTTCCGCACTTTGCTTCTTCAGGTAATGCAATTCAGCGTCAGTTTTTGATTTCAGCTTCCAGGTTTTTCAGCAGTGCACTGCAATATATTCAACCTTTCAGATTTTACAGCAGTGCAGGGCAAAACATTTGACCTTTCAGATTATTCAGTTCAATTCATTTTACATTTCTGCATTTTTAGCAATGCTTTGCGCTTTCCATTCAGCTGTCACCTCATTAGTTTCCAACCATTTCCTAGTTTGAATTCTTACGCTTATTCCATTCCTTTGCTTCTGCTGTGACACCCAGACTTCCAGTCTTGGATGAGTAAAGAACTCTTATCCATAGTACTTATCTCATCTACCCCCCACCCTGTCTCTCTCCCCGCCCCAGCCGTGGCGGATGCAGTGATGCGGTGCATCCTGCAGAGCCGCAGGGTGGTGCTTCTCCCCAGCGCTGAGGACCAGCCCGCCCTGTGCTACGGCCTGCCAAGCGCCATCCACTCTGCCCTGGTGGACAAGAAGAGCCGCCTGCTGCTTATCCGGACCAAGACCCCCCGGAAGGTCTCGGTGGAGCAGCCAGAGGATGGGGGCTCCAGAGTCTTACCAGAGTCCCTGAGACTGTTGACTAAGGCTGGGAGCTCCGTCACCTGGGGGGGTCCCTGCTCCCGGCCTCTCTCCTCGTCCTTCTGGAAGAACCTACGATACCACCTGCCCGCCCCGCGCAAGCAGAAGGCCATGCATAGAGCTTTTGACTCAGTGTGCTAACCCTGGTTAGCAGGGTATGCAGACTCAGTGTGTTAACGCCAGTAAGCATAGGCTAACCCTGTTGAGTATAGAACTGTAACCTCAGTGTGCTAACCCTGGTTAGCATGGTATGCAGATTCAGTATTCTAACGTCAGTAAGCATGAGTAACCCTGTTAAGTATAGAACTGTAGCCTCAGTGTGCTAACCCTGGTTAGCACGGTATGCAGACTCAGTATTCTAACGCCAGTAAGCATGAGTAACCCTGTTAAGTATAGAACTGTAGCCTCAGTGTGCTAACCCTGGTTAGCAGGGTATGCAGACTCAGTATTCTAACGCCAGTAAGCGCATTATGTTGTGTATTGTGTTTTTTATTTATTTTATTTTACCTTTATTTAACCAGGCAGATCATTAAGAACAAGTTCTTATTTACAGTGATGGTCTGACAAAAAGCAAAAGCTTATTGGGGGGGGGAGGGGAAAGGGGCAGTGAGAAAGGATAGGTTAGAGAGGCAACAGCACACAAACACAGCTGTGCAGACATACAACAAGGCAGCAACAGGACCCTGCAGGGTTAACATACAGTTACACAGACATATAACAAGCACAAGCTTAGAACAGGACTACATAAACAAGGCAGAATATAAAGAATAAACTTATATCAAAATAACAATTGTGAAAACATAAAAACATAAACATAAAAAACATAAAAACAGGTGTTATGACAAATTTTGTGTGCACGTTATATGTGTAAGTTATTCGTTGTGTATCATATTCATCATATAGATCCTCTGGTTTGATTTGAATTGGCCCTTGCTTGAGACCTGGAATAAATGACTTGAGCCACATATCTGTTATGTCTTTTTTTTTTTTTTTTGGTTTATCCATACTTCCATGTTACCAGATATGGATGTTTGAGGCTGATCTAGGTTATTGTGGAAATGTTGCTAAAATATTAGGCAGGTGAAAAGATGAATGATATATTCTTGTATTGAGCGCAATTGAACCACACGTCTGTAAGTGTCACCATATGCTCTAAATATGCTCCAAATCACAGATTAACTGTTGGAGATATACCCATTTCCTGTTGCATTTATGCCCATATGTTTGATTCCCTGAGGGCCTTACTATTTAGAGTTTCAGTGCTCCAATGATATACTTTATTATTTTGGAGATTTGGAATCTACTAAGGTTGGATTCGTACAAATTGGACCATTGGCTTGGGTCGAGATGGGAAAAGCAGTTTTTGGAATTTTAAATAACACAAAATTACAGAGAAATCTAAAATGTTAATTAATGCATCCCCTTAAAAAATGTAACAATATATTTTAATAGTGATGGAAAAAAGCTGTGAGCTGTGCTCCATATCTAGGGGCCAATACAAATGTCCTTCATGGGGGGACATATGCCATTTGTATATCATACTTTATATTTAGTAGGATATACCTTCAAAGCCCTTTGAGAGTGAAACTATACAAATAGGTCTACATTTTACTTGACTATTGCGGTGAGGATTGTGGATATTTAGAGGTCAACGGATGAGAGAAGATTAGAAAAGTAGATTCCCCAACCCTCAACTACTACGATATCATTTCATATTTTTTCGACAAATCGAATGTGCACACCTGCGCTTCCTGAGTTTCAACGATGCTCAATGCATCCCCTTTCGTTTTCAATTTTGAGGAATCGCTCTTCCATTTTTGTAAACAGGGAAATCCTGTTAATTTAGTGGCAAGTATTTGTCATAATTCCAAACCATTACCAATTTCAACAGCGAGCCCCAGATGTACTAACCGGCGGAATAAATCTTCCATTTACACACCTCACAGGAAGTGACTGTCACGTTGCCACTGATACCGCTGTGCTGCAGCCCGAAAGCGAGAAAACTAATTGCCTGAAACACAACAGGAAACAAATCACCCACAAGCTCTCCACAGAAAGAACACGAGATAAACACCTAAAAAAAAAAAAAACTGTGGGTGTGCGTGCGTGCGTGCGCGTGTGTGTGTCTGTGTCTGTATGTGTGCGCCTGAGCGTGTGGTGAATCATTTCAAAGGTGCGAGGAAAAGAGTTTTGAATGCATGAGCAAGGCTGAACAGCACAGAGTCTAAAGTTCCCTTCTTCGCAGAAGGCAACGCACAAGGCGCTGTCATCCACAGCGCGGGTGACCGGGGGATGTCATCCCCCTGTGTGATAGCATGGGGTGGGTTGGTCTCACACACCTGTTCGTTTTGGCCATCACCCCTGCTCTGACCGAGGGATGCTGCCAGGACATACAGCGTCAGCGGACCTCAGGTGGTCTTCCATTTTGTACTATTATTTTTCCTATGGATTCATTTTGATTTTCTTATTTCAGATTTATCCGATTTCTACTTGACAGAAACTTTGGAAAAGATGAAGCGTACTTTAACCTTTAACCTTTAACACCCTCACCAGAAAGTGTTAAACACCCGCCCGGACATCACTACAGAGTGGTCCTTGGGGAGCCCTTCGAGATGAGATGTGTAGCGGCCGTGTCCCCTGGGAGCGATGTGCGGTGGTCCAGGTTTAGGGCAGGGTCGGGAGTGGAGGACCCAGTGCCGGTCAGCACAGAGAACCTTCTGAAGATTCCGGCCGTGACCGCAGATCATTCCGGAAACTACTCGTGTGGCAATGAGAGGTAACCTCACTAGGGTTACCAGGGTTCTGGTCCAGTGTGGAGAACATGACGGTTCCTTCTGTTGGTCTAATACAGTGTTGAGGTCATAGCCAGGGTTCTGTTGATCTGATACAGTGTGGAGAACATAGCCAGGGTTCTGTTGATCAGATACAGTGTGGAGAACATAGCCAGGGTTCTGTTGATCAGATACAGTGTGGAGAACATAGCCATGGTTCTGTTGATCAGATACAGTGTGGAGAACATAGCCAGGGTTCTTTTGTTCAGACACAGTGTGGAGAACATAGCCAGGGTTCTGTTGATCAGATACAGTGTGGAGAACATAGCCAGGGTTCTGTTGTGCTGACCCAGTGTGGAGAAGATAACCAGGGTTCTGTTGTGCTGACCCAGTGTGGAGAGCATAGATGGGCTTCCTTCTGTTAGACTGATACGGTGTGGAGAACATAAGGGACAGGATAGTCAGGATGGTTTGACAAATGTTAGCCAAATGTTCAAACCCCAATTCCCCCGTTGCTCTCAGAGACAGCCCTGGGCGGCTCCCCTCTCGTGTGTTTTTCCTCCAGGATTCGGGGAGTTCTTCCTTGACCTTCAGAGGGTTTGGGATTAGGGGGCTGTCGTACAGTATGGGGTCTGTGAAGCTGTTGGGACACTGAGTTACTGAGGGTTTTATGGACTCCCTTGGCTAGACTTGTTCTGTCAGTATGCAGAACGTGAGGGGTGTTCTAGTGCTTTTAGGGTCATTGAGAAGGATGAGAGTGTTCCCCTTCCACAGTACATTACTGTACCTCAGTAAGCGGGTTTGTGTTTGGTCTTCAGAGGCAAGTTACTGGACCTCCAGCTCCAGGCGGTGGAGGGGACCAGGTTGGGCTGCTCTGAGCTGGAGCCCAAAGAGGTGACCCTGACCTTGGGCCAGGGAAGAGAAATCTACTGCCCTCCTTCCAGCTGTGGAGACCCAGACCTCTCCGACTCGCAGGTCACATGGTACAAGGTGATATTAAAACCTACTCATGTCATTACCACTACTATCATCCTATTTATCGGTGCTGATCATTATATTACAAAAATACAGCATAGTAATATAGCACAATATGAAGAGATTGTTGCAAAAGGAGAACAAACCACAACCACACCTTTTTACTATATGTAACATTACAACCGTTGTTTTGTAATGTTGTGTGTAGCTGTGCTGGGATGGCGGATGGAAAATTGCATAATCCTTAAAACACCTTTTGCACGTTGTCCCTGACCAAAACGACTCTCCGTCAGTGTCAAACACTCCACTCGGTCAGAACCAACACAAGCCTGTTGTCCTCCACAGAACGGCCGCACGGTCTACGAGCTGCAGCAGATAAGGGCTGTGTGCAGCGAGGGTCCCCGCTTGATGCTGTGCACGGTGAGCGACAAAGACTCGGCTGTGTTCTACTGTGACAGGAACACAGCAAGGGGCCCGGGGCCCCTGTGGACCACAAGGAGGGCCGTCACCGTCAAAGTCATACGTGAGTCTCTTTGAGTCTCTCTGTAGTGTGTGTGTGCTTGTGTGTGTGTGTGTGTGTGTGTGCGTGTGTGTGCGTGCGTGCGTGTGTGTGTTTGTGTGTGCATGTTTATGTATGTGTGTGTGTGTGTGTGTGTGTATGTTTATGCATGTGTGTGTGTGTGTATGTGTGTATGTTATTGTCTGTGTGTGTGTGTGTTATAGAGTCAGAGTCAATCTGTTACACGACGGAATGCCTGCCAACGGATTCTCCAAATGAGCATTTAAAATAATGTTTTCATTGTAATAATGTCTTTCATTCATTCATTGTTTCAGCCCCAGATACCAGAACCCCCCCCATGATCCTAAATCCCAACAGCAACAAAACTGAAGAAGTGGTCATAGGTAAAAGATCCAAAATGGCCTCCCTGGCGGGCCAATTATGCCAGTATCAAACAATACCTTGATATACCAGTATAGCCATACTTAACTTTATCAGCCTGCCTAATGATTACTGTCATAATGCCTGGGTCCGACCTGATAGTGCAGTTAACTGACTGAGACTCTGCTCACTTAAACTAGCAACTAAATGTTTGACTAACCTTAATTTGCTTGTCAAAGGTGAGCCACATACTCTACGGTGCAAGGTGAAGTTTGGTTTCGAGAGGAACTTTACCTCCAAGGTCCAGTGGTACACCAGCACGGCGGCAGACCAGGCACTGAAGGTTCTGATTGGCCAACAGGAGCAGACGTACGTTCAGAGGAAGATATGAACAGAAACCCCTTTAATGGTTTCCAAGCACCTTGTCTGTCTCTCCCTTAATGCGGTGTGTAGGATTGTTGGGCCTTGGAAAAACATGGGTGAGAACAAAGAAAAACACCTTTAAAGAGAGAGATTTAATGACCTGTGATATAAGAACTGTAGAAAAATACCTGTAGCAAAATACCTGTAGCAAAATACCTGTAGCGCAGACCTGTAGCAAAGGACTTGTAGTTTTGGACCTCTAGCATAGGACCTGTGGCATAGGATCTGTAGCATAGGACCTGTACCATCGAGCATGTAGCATAGGACCTGTATCATAGATACTGTATAATAGGACCTGTAGTATAGAGCCTGTAGCATAGGGCCTATAGCGCAGACCCTGTAGAACAGAGTCTGTGTAATAGGACCTGTAGCATAGAGCCTGCAGCATAGAGCCTGTAGAATAGAGCCTGCATAATAGGACCTTTAGCATAGAGCCCGCAGCATAGAGCCTGTAGAATAGAGCCTGTATAATAGGACCTGTAGCATAGAGCCTGTAGCATAGAGCCTGTATAAAAGGACCTGTAGCATAGAGCCTGTATAATAGGACTTGTAGCATAGAGCCTGTAGAATAGAGCCTGTTAAATAGGACCTGTATCATAGAGCCTGTAGAATAGAGCCTGTATAATAGGACCTGTAGCATAGAGCCTGTAGAATAGAGCCTGTATAATAGGACCTGTAGCATAGAGCCTGTAGAATAGAGTCTGTATAATAGGACCTGTAGCATAGAGCCTGTAGAATAGAGCCTGTATAATAGGACCTGTAGCATCAAACCTACAAGATGTATTTATCATGGCCAGGGCAAGTCATATTGTTTCCTCATATTTTAGATGTGAAACATTCACAAGCGATCAGCTGACATACGAAACACAACGCTCAATGGGGTCTGCCTATCCCCCCCAGCCCCCCCTGTGGTGTGTGTTCACAC
Source organism: Pollachius pollachius (assembly GCF_949987615.1). Lineage (NCBI taxonomy): Eukaryota > Metazoa > Chordata > Actinopteri > Gadiformes > Gadidae > Pollachius > Pollachius pollachius. Next base: position 24,555,870 of record NC_136938.1, on the reverse strand, counting down.
TCTTCTGAATCCTATGATTGGCTTTGCTCCTGAAGGAGAGAAACGACGGTGTTCAGTGAGACGGTGGTGACCCAGGTGGCGGTCCTCCAGGTGGTCACAGAGCTCCACCTACAACACGTCTTCACCTGTCTGGCCACCAACGCCGTGGGGACCACGAACTGCACCACCAGACTGCGAAGACGGGACGCAGGTACGAGCTTCATTCATCATGCATTACCTCACCCATTAGATCTGTTATTCTAATGAATTACCTCACCAATTACCTCATGTATCGGTTATTTTCCTGTATTATCTCATCCATTACCCCATCTTTTTGTTCCTCTATATGTTATTCTTAATCTATTACCTCAACTATCTGTTAATCTATGTTAGATAAAGTCGATATCTTGTACAGCCGTGTGAATTTGTGTGTGTGATCAGGAGTAATTACAAATGAATCATGTAGTAAAAAGGGAAAGAAATTACAATATTAGCGTAAGAAAGGTCAGTCGAACAGATCCAACGTCATGTGTTATATAATGGCTCCTCACAGTGTCAGACGAGGTGATTATACTGTATGTATACAAGAGATGGTAGGAGGTAACTCAGGGTCTTCTGGGGTGCAGCAGGCCACTGGCTAACGGGGGCGGTCGTCCCAGTGGTGTGTGTGGTGCTGCTGGCTGGGCTGGGGGTGGTGTTGCACCTCCGAAACCTGGAGCTCACACTCATCTACAGGTCTTACTGGCAGAGCAGCAACCGTGTTGGAGGTGATGAGCTACCAAACACACACACACACACACACACAGACGAACACACACCAGACACACACACACATACACACACACACACAAACACACACAGAGACAAACACACACCAGACACACACACACACAGACACACACACACACACAGACATACACACACACACACAGACACACACACACACACACACACACACACAGAGAGACAAACACACACCACACACACACACACACACACACAGACATACACACACACACACAGACATACACACACACACACAAACACACACCACACAGACACACACACACAGACACACACACGCACGCACACACACACACACACACACACACACACACACACACACACACACACACACACACACACACACATACAGACACACAGTGCCCGATATAGTGTTTATTTCAGTATGATATGAAATATGAAACATGGATGAAATACATATTGAGTTGTAATGGTTAATATGACTCCTGCATTGCTTTTTCAAAACTTTCAAAACATTTCCAAGGAACCAGTTCCTTAAGGGCTGATTGCTTGGCTTCCGGCATTGCTGCTTGCAGCTTCCTCGGGAATTGCTCATCCAACAGCGGTACTGCACTTCCTTGGTTCCTCAGGAACACACCCTCCGTGTGGGAACGAGCGGACAGACAATCAAACAGAGACTCCTCTAACATAATTAGACAACAGCTGCAATCACCTATGATATTCCTAATATCTTCATTTCTCTCAGTGTGCTTTCACACTTCGCTAGTTGTTCATCCTGAACACTTTGTATTTAGTGTGATCCCGTCTGTACCCACCTGTCTCACTCTCCGACTGTCTCGGTCTGCTGCTTCCCTCCTGGTGAAGACAGGAAGGACATTGACGTGTTTCTGTCTCACGCGTGGAGCCATGCGTCAAAGGACAGCACAGGAACTCACATCGCCCTTCTGCCCAGCAACGAGCAACGTACGTCACCACGGAAAGATAAATCTTCTTAAAAACCACAAACTCCCGGTAACATATTGATGACATTTCTCAGAAAAGCAGATAATAGCCACATCCTTACCACCAGAGTTCCGAAGAAACTGTGGTAAGGGTGTTGTTTAACATTAGCCAAGTGGTTCACTGCCTATCGGCCAGCAAATTCACTCTTGACAACTTGTTATTGTATTCAGAACGGCAGTTCAAACCAGACCCAGCTCCAGGTTGGGCTGGGTCCAGTTTGTACTGCCTTTCTATCCAACCCCTCCCTTCTCCTTAAGGTGCAATGCGTATAATTCAATATCATCCAGTAAAATTACTTGGCATAAATTGAATTAGTATGTGAAGTATTTTTTAATTTGTGTATTTACCTTAGAATGACCCCTTAATATTCATATAAGGACTGAGTCGTCTTTCAAAGAGCCCGCTATGACAGCATTATTAAATTAAATTAAATTACATTTTATTTTAATAGCCCTTAATCACCGTAACAGTCTCAAAGGGCTTAACAGGCCATCCAATAATGACACCTCGCTAGCCTAGAACGGATAAAAGGCTCTAAAGAGGATGAGTTTTCAACAATAACAATGGCTATCTTACTTCTAAGTTATGAATTTGACAAACTAAATAACTAAATACAGTTGATTAAACCATCAAGGAACCTCATCCATTTAGAATGACATCACTACCTCATCATGGTGCCTTTATCCTAGACACTGCACCGTCAATGACTTGAATATACAATTCACTGTAAATCTCATTGGATAAAACTTTGTTGAATCTTATTTATTCACAATAAACATTGTTGTTGACGTTGTGTTTTCTTTTTATTTCAAATCTCAGGGTCTCCACTGAGCAGAGAACCCCTGGCCTACACACCACTTGAGGTGCTGCTGAGCTTGGCGCTAGAGGGGTCAGGTTACCGGCTGTTCTTGATGGAGAGAGACCTGCTACCTGGAGGAGGTACAAATTACAAGAATACAAAAACGTTTGAAATGGTAATTGTAAGAAGAGAGATTCTGATAACCTATGTGTGTGTGTGTGTGTGTGTGTGTGTGTGTGTGTCATGTGGGTGTGTATTTTTTGCGGTGCAGCGTACACAGAGGATGTGGTCAGGGTTATACAAAGGAGCAGATGCCTTGTATGTTTGCTGTCAGGTGACTTCCTGTCCAACAGCAGTGCTGTGTTCGTGTTGGAAGCTGGAATCCAGGTAGAGAAACAGAAATGATCATAGTTACAGTCTCAAAGAGTTTCACAAGGTGTTAACTGACACAACATCACTTTAAATGCTCTTTGGAGTGGCAAACATTTTCAAATCAGACTTGATTGAGGAAAATACAACACTAGATTGGAGTGTTGTATTTTCCTAAATGAAGTCTGATTTGAAAAATTTTCGGACACATTGAGCATTGTAACTTGACCTTACTATTGGTGAATGAACATGTTCGGAAAGACTTTTAATACCTTAGAGCAGGCTATAAAATAAATAGCAGTAAATATTTGTACTTTCTACTGTAATGTTCACTGTTGTTAAGGTTTGTAAATCTGATGTTATTCTCACTAGGCTTTGCTGCGGGACCATGAACTCAAAGTGATGGTAATCTGGACGGGGCCAAGACCTACATCCATGGGTCAGCCGGATGCACCTCTACCCAGGCTGGTGCACAGGGCCTTGAGGGTCCTACCCTGTCTGGACTGGCTCCCTGGCCTGTCACCGGACTCTTCCAGAATGTTCTGGAAGTCATTTTGGAAGGCCATGCCAAAACAGAATGGAGCCTCACTCACTCTAAGCCAACCTGTGTAGTGACAACGTGACCAATGTTGTCACTGTGACAATTGACCGATTCCCCAGGAGGGCACATTACTGAACGTTATTTTGAAGGTTTTATCTACTAATTAGATTAAGGCTGGTAAGCAGCCATACCTCCGTATTTTGGGCATGTCCTCACTTGAGTGTATTGGAACATGTAGCTTAGGACCCTGAAGGACGAATTTTATCATGGTGTTAAAAAACATGCAAAGCTGGCTGTACTGGTTATTCCGGAAGAAATTGTTGGAATGAACTATTCATACTAGCAATTCAATTCACTACAAATGGTTGAAACCAGAACCTCCCACATGGGGGTAAAGGTGTGGGAAATTAACCAGATGGAAGATGTGATGTTGATATTTTTTAGAAAAATGTATTATATTTATTACAAAAATATATATTTTTATATTTCTAATATATTTTTTATTTTATTACAATTATATCGTTTATTTACAATACTTGTTGCATAGTGTTCAGTTATATGGATTTAATGATGCATTTGTTTGATTGTTGCAACTGAAATAAAATTCTCAAACCAAAATAGTTTAAAAACAATATAAGAATACAATGAATTTTAAAACTTCCCCAAGAATGTTTTTAAGAATCCAAACTAGTGAATCTCAAAACGATCTACAGCGCAACTCAAGCATCAGATTGTAATCATGTAAAAAATGTAAATGCATTATTAATTCTTCCGAGTTACTGGAGCTTTATAAAAGTTTATCCTTCTTCCTCTAACTTGCTTCAGAAATGTTGTCCATTTTCCTTAGTGGGTACAATCAGTCATCGTTTTCATGCTATAGAAAGCCTTTTCTCGTTTGGACATCAAACACAACAGTTAAATATTTAGGTGATTAAGTATGCAGAAGACGGTGTAAAGCAACACACAAATCAGACACGATACAAGGAGAATTTCCAGGTTTTTATTTTGGGGAAAGATGTTTTGAGGCACAGGGGAGCTTAGTGTAGTTGACTCCAGTTCACAACTCTCACACATAGCAGGAAAGGTGGAGAGTACATTGTTTAGTTAAATACTTAATTATTGTTCATGCACAATCAAAACCCAAATAATGCCTATCCACGGGCACAGCATTAGATATGGTTGGTTTCCATGACAATAGACTGCCAATCAAAAGTTATGAATGACAACATTCAAATCAGAGTGGTTGACAGAATTAAAAGATTGTTTCCCTCCAGTTGAGCATGACTCAACTTTTCTGCACTCCCAAAAGACACGCCCACAAACAAGCGTACACACACACACACACACACACACACACACACACAATCAAAAACAATAAAGAAAGACCATCATTTCATTCTATATACATTTTTACACCAGAGACAAAAAAATAAAGTTTGCTGAGGACTTTCCCAACCAGCTTCTAACAGTTAACAGTAAATAGCATTGATATCTAGAGGATCGAATACATAGCAACGCATAAACTAAATGAACACACGGGGAGACTGTTGAAATAAAAACTATTTTTAGGACTTCTGGGGCACTTCTTTCGAGCCTCTTCCTCAGCTCTCAGGTTCCTGCTGACTCCGCCGTAAAACCTTATGTTCTTTGACAGTTATCCCACTGCTGTCTCCACTGCTACTGGTAAGAATAGTAAACATGAGGGCCAGCCACCGGAGAAACTACTGGAGGCCAGCCAGGTAGGTCCGAAAACCAGGCTGGGAGATAGGCTCAAGAGTTCTGGGAAGATTGTGGTGGTGGGAGTTCGTCAAAAGACGAAAAGGAGGGGAAGGGGATGTTTGACCCAGCCAGGAGCTCACGGGTGTGGGCAAGATAGTGGGGGACTAGACCCCCCGCCCGCACCGACCATCAGGGGTTTAGGTGTGATCTGACTGGGTCTTCATCTTCCTCTCCCACAGCTTCTGGTGGTCGGAGAAGCCCTGCTTGCCCTTGTTGAAGGAGTTGGGGCCGGCGGACGTCGGGGTCTCTCTGAAACACAGAAATGATTCACATGGTTGGACTGCTGACCTAGCTCTGCTCAGAGGGTCATCACACACACACACACACACACACACACACACACACACACACACACACAGCTTACCTGCCAATATTCTTCATCCTCATCTTTGCCTCTGGTGGCATCTCCTCCGGTTCACTCTGCATGAGAGGAAGAGTTAGCCATCGCTCTGACACATCTGTAGTACGACCGGGCCTACCTTTATTATACATTTCTTACTCACATCGTCTGACTCGTCGAACACAGAGACCATTGTTGCCTTTTTGGCAGGAAGACTTGGTGTAGGCTCTTTTGGCTTCTAGGATAGAACAAGGAGAAAACTTTGCTTTATTCAGATCCAGATGGTTCTGATATATGCTTAACAAAAAAGCACCTAGATTAAAATACACATCTCAGTGTGACCAATGCTGTTTTTAAGAGCTCATCTGAGCACTGCCAGGAGAAGAGTAATGTCCATTGCAACCACTCATCTATTGATGTTTGAGGCAAATTCAAAACTAAGAGAGCACTGTAAAAGTACTATTAGTAGTAGTAGTAGTGTCTTAATCTTGTCTTAATACTCACAGTTGCACCGAGCTTGATGGAGATGGCGCTACCCTTCTTCCCCATCTGACTGCCCAAGCCAAAGCCTATCTTTGCCACTTTCGCCGGCAAGGCTTTTGCCGAGAACTCTTCATCATCGTCGTCGCTGTCGGATGCTATCTGTAGGGCAGAGCGTTTGACTGCAGCCTCCCCTTCTCCCACAGTGCTAGAAGAGACAGGCTTAGTTTTCACTCTGCCTCCCTCCGTCTCTGGCCCTGCTTGAGGCAAGACAACTTAACAAGGTGAGCAACTGTTACCCTGGAAACAACACACCCATCATTCACCGGTTTGTTTATCACGGTGTCCTTTACATTGTGCCGTGACACCCTAATGAAGCATTTCTTATCTTTGAACAAAGCCCTTATCTTTAAAATAAAGGATCTCAAGGTATTGACCTGAATTAATGGATGTGCAGCAACATCTGAATGGATGACATTTAAAAACAGCCATTGGGTCTACAGTTATACATTGTATGAGTCTATAGATGGGAGATCAATGCCCAACAGTATTGCTCAATTTGGGTCAACATTACTGTAATACTGGAGGGACTAACAGCTAGCATGCGGCTAGCTAGCTTACCAGATAAGATCAAAGTGTGAACTAACATAATTAGTATTTATGCTACTTATTTGAAATCAGTGTCCAGCAATAGACTCTCATAACAGACGCCATGGTGTTGCAATCTCGTCTCTTCATTATTAGTCATTGTTTTGTATTTTGGTTGTGATGTTTAATCAGGCTAACGCTAGCCACCAGCTAGCTCAGGTCTCATGTGTCTCTGTGATAGCACCCCGGCACCTAGGCTAACCGAGCAGCAAACAAGCTTCACACAAGATGAACACTCAACAGTCAATATGCAAAAAAAGGCGCAGATATCACCTCCATCGTCGTTGCTCAACTTGCTCTTGCGCTTGTATTCCGCCATCACTGTTCACAGAGCTGAACAGGGCTGCAGTGCACCGTGCTACCGCTAGTCTCGGCGGCCGCGTTGTCGTCGGAAAGCCACGCGAGAAGAAGAAGAAGAAGAAGAAGAAGAAGAAGAAGAAGAAGACACATAGGCTCTGTCGCGATACTTCCTCATAGAATAACGCGAGAAGTAGACGAGACATGGGTGCCGTGTTAACCTGGAAGACGGAACACATATAGGTAAATTTAACTCCTAAATCATCTGACCAAGCTGGAAGTTGTATGAGGGTGCCTTACGAGCATCTTGAGATCGGTGTTTTCGGATCTCGATAATGACAAGAGGCTGGGGCAGGAGGTACACGTTGTGGGACTAGATGCAGTTCAAAAGGTGTCAACATTGTGTTTGCTTTCACTTGCTTGGATCATGAACACTAGTCTGTGAACGCACTTTTGAAACATATGGCTTCAGATGAACGCATCTCCATTAATGTTCTTTTGTCATTAGCTCTCCACCATGCACAGTGTGTGACCTATATTCCTATTCCCATGATCAGTAGGTTGGTGTTGGGAAATGTGCAGGGAAGATGGGCCAGTCATTGTGTATATGTTCCCGTGGCTCAATCACCATCGACAACAAGAGATACTTCTTCATTCAGAAGCTAGATGAAGGGTAAGATTACCTCCCAAATATCCAACATATACCCCCACAACATCCATGTCTCTCTGAGTCCTGTATCTCTATTCCTGTCAATGGGTCTCAGCCTAAAGGGCTGATTATGGTCCTACGTTCACACAACGCAAGGGGGTTACGGATCCGTTACCTCCTTGCGGACCCTCCTTGCGTCCACCGCAAGGGTGCGCCTCCCCAAAAATGTAACCTTCCGTCGCCAGCAGCAAGGGCTGTGATTGGTCCTCCCGCTATAACCCGTCGCAGAACCATAAAGGGTCACGACTGCGTCGAAGCGTCTGCCAGGTCATTGCGTTCCATGAACGTGGGACCATAATCAGCCCCCTTAAGCCTGCGAGTGGCGTGGGATAAAGCAGTCTGCCAATGAAGGGTGTCTGTCCGCCACCAGGGGGTTCAGCTACGTGGACCTGTTGGAGGGCGTCCAGGACGGCCGCTTCTACGCCCTGAAGCGGATCCTGTGCCACGACCGGGAGGCGCGGCAGGAGGCCCAGACGGAGGTGGAGATGCACCAGCTCTTCAACCACCCCAACATCCTGGGCCTCACCGCCCACACCTTCGTGGACCGCAGCGGGAAGACCGAGGCCTGGCTGCTGCTGCCATATATCAGTGTGAGTTTGCTGCCGTCGTTCAGTTCATTCTGACTCCAAACATTGTTTCACTTTGCTATCGCGATGGCCCAAATGATATCTGGCAGGGATGACGCAATGTGTGAAAACATGTGAAGTATGTGAACATTTATGTGAAATATTGACTACAACTGTCCAATAATGTCACAATGCCATTATAACTGGGACAGCCCGGTTTATAAACCCAGTGCTGCCCCACACACCCTATGAACAACTTATTACTATTATGGAAGATAATCACGATCATTTTAATACCTATCTTTCTGGTTCCCATCGCTGTCTGTTTTTTGAAACTAGGTCGGGGAGCACGTGCTACTCTTTGCAGCTTCTCAATCTTTATTGCGTGCGTTTATTGTTCTCACCCTAAATATTGAGCTCCTTAGATAAAGGTGTTTAATTTATATGGGCCGAATCAGCTAGCGGCTAGCCCAAACACTTCATAACAGGACAGGTGGGTAGTATTTAATTGACGTGTGTGTGTGTTTGTGTGTGTGTGTGTGTGTGTTTGTCTGTGTCTGAGAGAGAGAGAGAGAGGGAGGTCCATTTATGCAATCAATTTATGGTGATGGTCTGTGTGTGCAGAAGGGAAGCCTGTGGTCCGTTCTGGAGAAACTCAGAGACAAAGGAAGCTCCATGCCAGAGAGGCGTATCTTACTCATCTTACACGGCGTCTGCACAGGACTCAAGGCCGTCCACGAGCGGGGATACGCACACAGGTACAAACACTACCTCACAACTCTCAGTGACATGTCAGTTCATAGTGTCAAAGTCTCAGGATAAACATTGGAGGACTTTATATATTTTTTATCGGGGCTCGTTTGGTGTCTTAAACAATCCAAGTCCTTCCCTTCACATGTAGTGAAACATCCAAATCCTTCCTCTGCCCCCACGATAGAGACCTGAAGCCCACCAACGTGCTCCTGGATGAGGATGACCGGCCGCTCCTGATGGACCTGGGCTCCATGAACAAAGCCCGGATTGAGGTGAGGGACATAGTTACTCTTTAAAGAGCCAGTGAACCCAGAACCCTTGTTTTGTTTTAAGGAAATAGTTACCCTTTAAGGAGCCAGTAAACCCAAAATGCTTGTTTTGTTTGGATGACATAGTTACCCTTTAAAAAGCCAGTGAACCCAGAACCCTTGTTTTGTTTTGAGGACATAGTTATCCCTTAAAAGAGCCAGTGAACTCAAAACTCATCTTTAGTTTTTTTCTCTTTTGGTGCGATATAAATGCAGGCTTTGTACCATTTACCAGCTGAGCTCTGCTGGTCAAATCATGGTTGCAAATTATGCACACCTGGTCACAAGTGTGTCTGTAGCATGTCCTGTTTATACACGCCTGTTACGCACCACCAGTGTTGCCACAGTTACCTTGAAAAAGTAATCTGATTACTGATTACTAGTTACTCCTTAAAATAGTAACTTAGTTACTTTACTGATTACTTGATTTTAAAAGTAACTAAGTTAGATTACAAGTTACTTTATCAGTTACATTTAGTTGCAACAACACCCCCTGCTGCCTCAAAATAAAAAATTACAACCGGTTTTGCCAATACTAACTTTTTGTCCCCCCCGTCAACAATTGCTTCCCCCCCCCGTCAACAATTGTTCTCCCCCCCGGTCAACAACTGGTCTTCCAATTATGCGCAGGGGGCTGGTAGGGGGAATTCGGGGGGGCCATCAGTACCTCTTGTATACAGGGCCAAGAATTTGGTGCTACGGCCCTGGTTGCACACACTGACACACGGCTTTGAACCGCTTCCGCCAACTTTGAGTGCGTAGACAAAATATCACCGCACGCTTTACGGGGCGATCACCGGATGCAGCTCCACACGCACGCACACACGCACGCACGCACGCACGCACGCAGCACCGCACGACTAATTCCGCTGCTAATAACAACTGGTAGAGTGGACTCTGGAGAATCAAGGTCGACACTCACCTCTGATAGATTGAAGTCTTTGGAGACTTACGCTTCACACGCACATGCACTCTCACACAAACAGACAGACAGGCAGACAGATAGACAGACACACACACTCCATCGCTCTCAACGCCAATCAGTGATTAAAAAATAATAAAAATAATTAAAAAATAGTAACTCACAGTGACTTTGAGTAACTTTAATCTGATTACTGGATTGGAAATAGTGCCGCGTTAGATTACTCGTTACTGAAAATAGTGGTCCGAGGCCAGTAACGCGTTACTAAGTAACGCGTTACTGGCATCACTGCGCACCACACATGGTTTACTGAACTCGAGGTCCGGTCGGTGCTCTCTCTGGAGTACGGCCACGTTTGGGTCTGTTACCCCAGATAAAGCTTCTGAGGTTGGGCTGATTATTGACCCCCGTCCCACAGGTGCGGGGGTCCCGGGAAGCCATGACGCTGCAGGACTGGGCTGCGCAGCGCTGCACCATCTCGTACCGGGCCCCCGAGCTCTTCAACGTGGAGAGCCACTGCGTCATCGACGCCCGCACTGACATCTGGGTAGGACTTATAGATGGTGGTTAGTAGTGGTGCAACGGTTCACGGGTTACCCGTGATCCGTACGGATCAACCCCCACGGTTCGGGACGCAAGTGATCCGCGGATCGGCTGATAAAAAAAAAAGAAGTTGTGCGTTCACGTGATCATCGCATGTTTAAAGGACTATTCCGGTATTTACAACATCATCAAGTAGGGTAGCGAAATACAGTTTCTGTCATGTTTTATTTGGCGTTCCGTAAATCCCATTGAAACGGAAACCGGAAGCGGAAATGTTTATGTTTGGTTGTAGTCTTTTCGCTTGGTTCTCCGTATCAACAGTAGGGCTAGAACCGAGCGAAAAGACTACAACCAACCCCCCTTGCAATGAGCAATGAGTCTTCCAACAGAAATCAACGGATTTACAAAATGCCAAATAAAATACGACAGAAACTGTATTTCGCTACCATACTTGATGAAAAAAAAGATGAGGATGTCTGCATTGCCTGGGGAGAGTGTAGACTCTAAACTCTCCCCAGGCAATGCAGACATCCTGAATTTAATTCAGGATTATTTACTATCGATGTTAAAAAGAAGAAGGAATAATGCCTTAGGTTGCAATTCTTTTAAATATTGACTATGTTGAAAGGAAATAGGATTATTGCCTAATTTTTCACTTTATTTAGTTTTTACACATTTGAAGAATTATTTAAAGTCACATTTGTCTTGTTATCTTTTTTATTGTTGTTGATCCGAAAATGATCCGACCCGTGACTCAAAAACCGTGACACGATCCGAACCGTGAGTTTTGTGATCTGTTGCACCCCTAGTGGTTATCGTATCGTTTATCGATTATCCGTTGTTGTTCTGTCAGACTTTTAACCGCTAAGCACAATGGCTCCTCTTGATCATCGAAATATTTATTTTTTTATTTCAAATTAGTTTGTGATAAGTTACAGCTGATTTAGTTTGATCTTCTCTAACTTTATTTGATCTTTGCTTGTTTGACTTGTACTTCTGCTGCTGTAACAAGCTGAAGTTCTCTCCTGGGGCTGTTAAAGCGACTGTGTTCTTCCTGTACACTGACAGTAAGGTGTTGTCTTGTGTCAGTCGCTAGGCTGCGTGCTGTACAGCATGATGTTCCTGCAGGGCCCCTTCGACATGGTCTTCCAGAAGGGCGACAGTGTTGCCCTGGCAGTCCAGAACTCGGTTCTCGTCCCCCAGCCCTGCAGGTCCGTCTCTTAGCCTAAAGACCCGGAGGGTTTTTAGAGAAATGTTGTGCCTTTTATTCGTTCTCATACCATTATTATTGATACCAACCGTATGACTTGTACCTTTCTATTAAAAAACAAAATTGGTTATTTATCCCTGCACTTGCAACTTGGCAAAGCATTAAAAGAAAACAATAATTTGTATAGACTTCCAAAACTAAATGTTTGCAGCCGTAATAATGAAACATAGAACTGGAACCTTTTTTATTCTGTTTTTTTATTTTATTTGGATGTCATTGCACTGGTATACCTATTTGTTATGCTATTGATGGAGATTACTTGTTAATCACCTGACAACTTTTTGGAGGGACAAAATAATTTGTCACGAACAAGAATGTTCCATTGAGCAGGTTTCAGCGGTTATAGGTGTTTTTGGTTTACCTCAGAGCCCATTCTGCTCTCATGACATGCTTCTTTCCATCAGAAACTTGTGGAGCTGCAAGTTCATGCATTCTCTGTTTCCTGTCCACCTAGTTCTCTGAATGTAACCAAAAGTATTTATTTGGTTCTGTTCTTAGCCTCCTTAGGCTAGTTCGAGAAGGGTAACCTCACCTATTTTAACTCCCCCTGGCTTTTTAGTTTGTCATGTTAAATAAAATGATATATTTTATTATAGAATAAATTAGCAGACAGTTTTATCCAAAGCGACCTATGGTGGATTAAGTCACATGTCATTAGGAGCAGGTAGGGGATAGGACATCGAGCTCAAGGGGGCCACAGATAGACTGCAGACAAAAACCTTTTAATCTAGAAGACAAACACCCTTAGAGCGCGGCACTAGCCTGCCCTCTTCTCTTCATATTGCCTCATGCATTGGGCAACAACTATCTCAGTCACATTGGAGCCATAAGTTCAACATCTGTGTGTGTGTGTGTGTGTGTGTGTGTGTGTGTGTGCGCGTGTGCGTGTGTGTGTGTGTGTTTCCTGGCCAGCTACTCAGAGGGCCTGCAGAATCTCCTGAGCTCCATGATGGTCTCCAACCCCCAGGAGAGACCTGCGGTGGGCTGGGTCCTGGATCAGGTGCAGGACCTGCGGACGTGCAGCCCCAACACACACACCAACATGGTGTGACCACCACCACCAACACCATCACCACCACCACCACCACCACCTCCACCACCTCCTCCCAACCCTCTCACGAGGCTCCAGGTGTAGGAGGTGTTACACCTTAGAACGCAGAACTTCGTGGTTATTCCACATAAAGAGAGTAGGAGGGTGTGTGAGACGCACACACACACACACACACACACACACTGCTCTCCTCTGCGTTTGCACGTGAAAGGTGCTTCTTTCCCCATGATATAGAGAGATAATAATTTGGCACTCCATCCTCGAATAAAGTCTCTGTTTGGACACTTGCTGGATCATCTTACGGTTGAGGAAAAGTCAATGATTCTCAGATAACCTTGGTTTTCACTGTTCACTGATCACTTGGTTAGGAATTGTTGTTCATGTCATTCCAGAAGGGAAGCCATTGCTGTATGCTTTGCTTAACCTTTCAATGGAAGTAAAGTACTTTAAGTTCACAGTGCCTGAAAAAACATTCCTGTTATCCAGTTTGATATGGCTATGACTCATTTTTTCACCGACAGACTATAACTGCGTCTTTTGTAAACCATGCATCTTGAATGAATTGTTCTCCCCCGCAATACTGCATCTGACCACAGGGCCGCGCTGCTGCACCACCTTTCACCAGAGACTCTGCTTGGCGGCTTTGAATTGATCCCAGTTGTGCCTGTTTCGCTTTTTGTGTGGCGTTTGGTAAATACTGGAAATTTAATTTGTAGACTAAACAGCGATTTAGCTGTCACAGATTTTTTTTCCGGCTTTCTTCTGTAAATAAAGGCTCATGTTTGTAAATTTGGTCAAACCTTGACCAAAACACATATTTGGCTCATGTGTAAAGTAGCCTAATGAAGTGTTTTTATTTATTTATAATCGGTACGGTTTCATTCCATTGTTTATAATTTATTTATTACCCGTTGTCTGTTTTGTTTGAATATCGATTAGGCCTCTTGGACCGAGGAAACGTTAAGTTCTGTTCCTACTCAGTGTTCACCTTTTCTCCAACCTGGGATTTTAATTGAATGGTGGCATTTATTTATTCCTTAATAATGTTAGGGTGCTACTATGAGCATTTAGGTCAATATTTGGCTGTTGGACTCTATAAAATGATAATTTCACGTTATTGTATTTTTGTGTCTAAGCTTTAAGTGGTTTAACTAATTAAATGGCTGCGTGTTGAGCCTTCTCTTAAATACTGACATAATGGGAAATCTGGATTCGTCAAATGCATTTTTTTTTTTACAATTGTCTATGACATCGATATCAATAAGGGAATGTGTTATAAGAAAATATATGTAATTAGTTTTTACTGAATTTAAATGATCATGTTAAGATTCTCCCGTCAAACGAAATTGTACGATTCTTGGTTTTAATAAACTTTTACCGTTACTGAAAATATCTGAAGACAGCAGATTGTATATTATATGGCTCTTGGTCTGTTCAATGAAGACGCCTTGGCAAATGGAAACGAAACAAGATCAAATATAATCTATGAAAATGAATATATAGGCCTACATATACTTACATCTATACAATAATAATCAGTTGTATAGTAATGTTTGAAAGGCAAAATAAAAAGCTCAGAATTTAGCCGAGATGAAGTAGCCCTAATAATAATATATTTAAATTGAATGGTCGTATTTCTATTTATTTTAACCACTATATTTGCAAAATAACAAATAAGTCAAAGGGGCTAGTCTACAGGCCTTTCCATAAAATAAAAAATATTTATTATTCATTGTCTTATTACTGGTTTGTCAGATCAGCATTTGGCCCTTTCTCATAGAACCCTAAAAAGCTAGTTATTTATTCTTTATTATTAGATTAATCCGACATCAAAACATTCCCTCCACGCTTCTTCATTTGTAAAGTGTAATTTAGTCTACGGTTATTTACATTTTTTTGCTTTCTATAATTACATTTTAAGTGAGTGACTTCATGCAATGCAACTAAGCTTATAATTCATGGTCCACATTTATGTCATTAATTATTATGCAATGTTTTAAAGTGACCTCAACACACACACACACACACACACACACACACACACACACACACACACACACACACACACACACACACACAAACACACACACTTAGGTGCTCATACAGTAGTGCATCAAGCCTAATTGATTTGTAGACAAATCAATTGGTGAATTGTTTTATTAGCTGGGTATTAATGTGCCCCTGTGCAGTGGCCCGCACCCCTTTATACCTCGTTACTGGTTAATAGTGAGTCCCCCCCTGTTAATTGTGTGTGTGTTTGCGTTACGACGGTAGATGCGGTTTAATTCTCATTCTCACTCCTCGGAGCTGCAGTGCTCGCAGAGGTCGTATATCGAGGTCATTCAAAGCGACTTCGATGCGGATCCAGAAACTTCAGTTGTCGTTCATGTCTTAAATGAGCCCTGGCGCGGTGTCGGAGTCAGAGAGAAGTATTGACTTTCCGTCAGGGTCCCATTGAGCCCGTTGAGTTATGGACCCTGCTCATGATCGGGGCGTGTCGTCGCAAAGCCTTTCTTTGTGCTCGTTAATCCCGAAGAGTGTTTGGGTTAAAATGCATAATGACTTCATTAAGAACGACTGGCGCAATCAGCAAAGGTATTGCCTTAATTACTGGCGCGGGGCCAACTCGGGCCGCCTGTAGGGGCCCTCCTAATTTAATTAAGTGGACAAAACGCACGGGACACACTCCCGGTGGCTCCTGGGGGCCATTACGGAGCGGGGGGTTGCAAGGTCTCCAAACGGAGGGTGTTTCATTCACTGGCAGGGGACTGCCTGTGTCAGTTAGGCTGATTGCATTGATTATATTGATCTCTAACAGCTTTTCGGGTAATTTCATCAGCAAAGGTGAGAGCAACACGTTGGCCGAGCCTCTCTTTTATTTATCCCCTTTTTATTTAGACCCGGGCTGTTGGGCCAAGTGATTAGATGGAAGTAGCTCCAACATAAGTCTTCCGAGGTGAGTGAAGGGGACGAGGTGGGCATATAAGGCGAAATCTATGGTTGTTTTACTCGCAGTGTGAGGTCAGTGTTGGACGTTGTTCTTTTTATATGAATTGTTTTAAAGGCATGATTGCCCCGAACAATAAAGAAAAGCATAACTTTTGATGCAATCCTTGGGGAAAGGCCTTAACAAATCTTTTGATACGACCCAGTATAATAACATTTGACCTCTTTGCATACGGAACTGTTAAAGAGAATATAAGAGAGAATATAATATAACTTGTCTAACTCTCCTGCTGAAGGGTCTTGGATCTGTTATTATGCCTTATTAATATGTCTTATTTACGTGTCATGACATGTACAATTACATGTAACTGAAACACATATCATACAGAATATGTAATAAAAGCGAATACAAATACAAGATAATTCTACTGATACTATCATGATAAGAAGAAGAATTACCAAAAGATTGAATTATTATTTAATTCAATGTACCTCGACCAATCAGAGAGAGAGGCGCTAATTGAGCGCTTCATCGACAGCCCACGAGGTTCAACCTTTTCTCAGGTGGCGATTCAACGCGCGGACGGCTTTAATAGTTTAATGAACTGTTTTTCAGCGAAGATTAAGTGAAATGGATGAGAAGATAATCCCGCAGTGGCCCAGTCATTATCGGCAGCTGAAAAAATAGCGAATTAGTTGATTAAATCTCGCGGTATGAGGCGCGGGACTTGTTACAAGTGATGGATGGTTGTGGGGGGGGGGGGGGGGGGGGGGGGCGCAGGAGCGTTTATGTCGCTGCCAGTGAGCTTGTCACGACATGAGTGAGGTGTCATCATCAATTTGGAGCCATCACCATGTCACAGAGAGAGGGGAGGGGACAGCATCTGCACACACACACACACACACACACACACACACACACACACACACACACACACACACACACACACACAGACACAGACACCCTCCCCAGGCGGGGACGGTTTACCGTAAAGCTGTTTAATTTAGCTGAGATAGGGCTGTGACAGCCGTGTCGTGGGGATGGGGATGTGTGGGGATGGATGGCTCAGAGTCACTTCTTATTTGTCCTCGCAGTGATAGCATTCCAGCTCGCGCCCCACACACTCACACACACACACACACACACCCACACACACACACCCACCCTCCTTATGGGGACAATTTCTATTAAACAAATCCTGTGGTTTGACTTATCTTCAGGGATAAAAATATATTGATGCTGGCTTCTCGGCACATTTGCGCTGATATGAATATTGATTGTGAATGAGTGTGGGAGGGAGCCTGCGTGTTGGGGCTGTGTGCGTTTGTCTTTGGGGATGGCTGTTTGACTGAGTTTGTGTTTTTGTGTTTTTGTGTGTGTCTGTGTGTGCGCCTGTGCGTTCGCCTGTGTGTGTGCCTTTGTGCTTGCAAACACATTTGTTTCTTTGTGTGTCTTTGTGCGTTCCTTTGTGCTTACAAGCGCTTGTGTGTCTCGTGTGCGAGTGTTCAAGTGTGTGTGCATGTCTGCCTGTCCAGGTGCATGCAGCTGTGTTTGCAGATGTGTGTGTGTTTGTGTGTGTGTGTGTGTGTGTGTGTGTGTGTGTGTGTGTGTGTGCGTGTGTGTGTGCGTGCGTGTGTGTGTGAGTGTTTGTGTGTGTGTGTGTGTGTGAGTGTTTGTGTGTGTGTGTGTGTGTGTGTGTGTGTTTGTGTGTGTGTGTGTGTGTGTTTGTGTGCCTGTTTGTGTGTGTGTGTGTGTGTGTGTGTGTGTTTGTGCATTTGAGAATGTGTGGCAGTGTTTGTTGTTTGTAGGTTTGTGTTCACATTTGTGTTTGTGTCGGGGTGTATGTGTGCGTAAGTGTATTTGCGTATGTGCATTTGAATTCACGTAAAGGTGCTTCATGCACCTGGTTTTTATAAGTCAACATTCCGGCGTTTGTCTATGTGTGTGTGTGTGTGTGTGTGTGTGTGTGTGCATGTGCGTTTGTGCATGTGCATGTTTATGCGCGTGTCTGTGAGCCTTTGTGTATTTGTGTCACTGTTTGTTGTTTGCAGCTACGTGTTCACATTTGTGTGTGTGTGTGTGTGTGTGTGTGTGTGTGTGTGTGTGTGTGTGTGTGTGTGTGTGTGTGTGTGTGTGTGTGTGTGTGCGTGTGTGTGTGCGTGTGTGTGTGTGTGTGCGTGTGTGTGTGTGTGTGTGTGTGTGAGTGCGTGTGTGTCCGTGTGTGGTGTGTAGACGGAGAGTGATATTAAAGTGGAGGAGATTGGGGTAAAAATGTCCGTTGGTGGGCCCTGCTCCACTCACAATGTATTACTCTGCAGACGGCCCAGGGACAACGCCACTGTTACTGATGTCATTTCCACCTGTCAATCATGTTCCTCCGCAATAAACGCGGAGCCATTACATAAATGAGAAGTTGACGCGATCCTCTCTATATGCAGGTAGCCTGGGTTTTATGTAAATAACCGAGAAGCTACAAAACAGGAAACCAATCTGGGAAACTACTTGAAATCCAAGGCTCTCTCTCTCTCTCTCTCTCTCTCTCTGTCTCTCTCTGTCTCTCTCTCTCTCTCTCTCTCTCTCTCTCACTCTCTCTCTCTCTCTCGCTCTCTCTCTTTACCGATCTCTCTATGATCTACAGCTATCTACAGCTACTATCTCTCTCTTTATCGATCAACCGTATCGATCTCTCTTCACCAATCTATTTTGACCGATATCTCTTTACCGATCTACTGTTACCGGTCTACAGTTAACATTCTCTCTTCACCGATCTACCGTAAGCGAGCTCTCATTACGATCTACCACTACCAATCTACAGTTTTCGACCGTTACCGATTGAGCGTTACCAATCTAGCGTTACCCATCTACCATTACCATTCTCTCTTCACTACTGAACCGTTAAGATCTCTGTTTACAATCTACTGTCTGTTACCGATTTACCGTTACTGACCTTTAACAATGTACTGTTTAAAGAAAAACCCCAACCACCGATAATCTGTTCATAAAATACACACTAGAACACACCTTAGCCCTCAGACCTTAACTTGGACGTGTTTAATAGGTCGTAAAGATGTAACGATCCTGCCCCAACCCCACTTACTACCTGTCTGCACCTGTGTCGTTAGTGTGATGTTTGTCACCTGTTTTTATTAGTAATTCTGTTCAGCTGTCTTCCATGCATTAAAGTTCCCTAGTTCCTGCCCTCTTGTGATGGTTCCTTATTTGTTGTACATTTTTTGGTCTGCCTGTTTTCATGAATCTGACCTCTGCCACTGAGTTCCCCTCCCTGTGTAAGATGTGACAGGAGCTACCCACCACTAAGTGAACCCAGCAGATTTTCCACTTCCTGTCAGCCCCCTTTGACCACCAGGAGCGCCTCATTGCCTGTTTCCTGGAGAGGTTTGGGGCACTCGCTTCTTCCTGACCCCTGTTCCTGACCTGCCTGTTCTTCCTGTAAGGATCCTGCCCCAAGCTCACTTTCAGGGAGTAAGTCTTCCTTTCGCACCTACCCATAATCTGAACTCTGCATTTGGGTTCCCCTCCTGTGCAAGCCGTGACAAGGGTATGCAGGCTACTGTCTCGTGAGCGACACTGCAGCATACCTGCCGCCACAGCCCCACTCCCTGGATGTCTGTGCACGGCCCTGCCTGCAGATGTGTACTCGTGCACACCTAAGCGTGCATCATGCCCACGCACATGGATTAACAGGACACCAATGTCCACCCCGGCTTCACAAGGAAGTGCTTTAGCGACGCTGTCAGAAGAGACTGATCAGATGGCTCACATGTGCACAAAAGGCCAACGCAACACAAAGGGCAAACGGTACACTTTAAGAGCAGAACGCAAACACTTTGCTCACCTCGTCGCCACTCTATTCATCATTGTGTCCTTACTGACGAAGGAGGCTGCCAGGGGTCACCAAAGGTCAGGCGCTGAAATACGTGCACACTTCGAGTCATCAGCGGAACATTATCAGAACACACCCTGGGAAAGCAAACACGCGGTTTGGCACATCACATAAACACAGAGATGAAGCACTTCTCAGAGTCACACACCCACAGAGAGATTAAACACATCTTAGTGTAATACAATTGAGACGAATGTTCCTCTTTCTCTAAAGAAAACAAATATGTAATGTGGTTTTATGGCGTCCAGGTCGTGCTCTGCCGTTATTCCGATGTTCAAAGTACACGGGATAAACAGTAATCTGTGTGTGGACGAGACCAAACGGTACCCGACTGAGTCAACAGAGGCGACTAGTCCTGGTTAACACTTCACTTGAAGCGCCTGGATCATAAACACACATGTGCATCACTTAAAATGACCTTTAAATGACGCTTTATAACACTGTAGATACCAAGGATGATGATGACTATCTGACATTTCTCTAAGATTATTGCTTCTATTATGACACCTGGATTAGTAATTTGTATCGTTCCTGAAGGAAATGTTCAAGGTCTAACAAAGGCAGCACTTTATATCTGATGATCTTTGTTGGTTTATCATAGTTCTATAATACATCAATTTTGGCCACTTTGGGCTAAAATTAATATTCACTAATGCATATTATCTATATCTCTCTCTCTATATATACATCTATTTATTTATTTATTTATTTATAATATACTATAATTTCTATTTTCTCCACAGACATAATTCATTTTTCATTATTGTGAAGAT
>NC_136938.1:24530125-24532625 GCF_949987615.1 Pollachius pollachius | reverse complement strand
GTGGACTGGGAATCGAACCCGAAACCTTTCAAGGCATTACTACCATGATAGTGGCCTGACTAGCTCACAGGCCAGCTGCCAGGCTAGCTGACAGTCTAGTGGACAGACTAGCTAACAGGCTAGCTCACATGCTAGCTTTGAAGCTAGAGTACAGGTTAGCTGAGAAGCTAGCGTTCAGGTTAGCTGAGAAGCTAGCGTACAGGCTAGCTGAGAAGCTAGCGTAGAAGAGATGGGGGTCATCCCTATGTTCCCCAGGTCCTATGTTCCCCAGGTGCAAAGGGTTAGGGTCAGGTTTAGGGTTAGGGTTAGGGTTAGGTGGAGGGTTAACCCTAACCATAACCAATCGGAGGAGAGCCATTCTAACCAATCACAGGCGAATCAGAGGCGAAAAAGGCGGTACTTGCCCCTACCATCCTACGAAAAAAAGTTTTGCTCACAGGGTCCTATGTTCCCCGGTCACATACAAAGCGGGGAACATAGGACCCAGGGTAGATGTGAGCTGAAAAGCTAGCGTAGAGGTTAGCTGCGGGGCTAGCTGACAGGCTGGGCGAGGGGGCTGAGGGAGAGGTGTGTGACATTGGGAGCTGATGGAGAACTTAAAGGCTTTGTAATTAGTGAATGAAGTTCTGTGTGTCGTCCGCCGCAGTGCGAGGCCAGGTTATAAATTAGCTGGCAGCGCTACAGGCCTCTTAGTCTGTCAACACTTCTGACAGAACGGACAATTATCCGATTACTAATTCCTCCGTTAGCCCACTCTGAGACCGGCCTGCCTTGGCACCAACACAGCCTCTCAGAAAGTTCAACGCAACACACATCACTACGGCTACGTAAACACACACAAACACACACACAAACACACACACGGACGACAACATCAAGGCTGAATTTAATCCTAAATGGAGGAGGGGGGAGGGGTGCTGGAGAACAAGTCCTACTCAATCTATTTAAATATGTAATCCAATTTTAGCTCAGTGCGTCGTATGTCAAGCCAGGTTTATTTATCAGGCCCTTTATCACAGTTACCGTGTCAGAGGGTCGCATGGCCCGCGTTCACAGGGTCATTTGGCGAAACACACCCAGCAACAACCAGACCTCTTCCAGGAAATTCATTTGATGTGTTATGGATATAGTGCTGATGTACTGTGTGGAATTAAGTCCTTAGATCATAGTTTTCTGTTGTGAAGGCGTTTGTCTAAGCTCTCTTTGTTGTTATATCTATCTGTCTGTCTATCTATCTATCTATCTATCTATCTATCTATCTATCTATCTATCTATCTATCTTTCTAGATAGATAGATAGACAGATAGATAGTATCTATCTATCTATCTATCTATCTATCTATCTATCTATCTATCTATCTATTCATCAATAAATCCATCCATCCATCAATGTCTGTCCGTCTGTCTGTCTATGTATCTATCTGTCCATCTGTCATCTATCTATCAATCTATCTATCTATCTGTCTGTGTTTCTATCTCTCGGTATGTCTGTCTGTCTTTCTTTCTGTCTATCTATCTATCTATCTATCTATCTATCTATCTATCTATCTATCTATCTATCTATCTATCTATCTATCTATCTATCTATCTATCTATCTATCTATCTATCTATCTATCTATCTATCTATCTATCTCTCTCTTTATCTATTTATCTATCTGTCTATCTATCTATCTATCTATCTATCTATCTATCTATCTATCTATCTATCTATCTATCTATCTATCTTTCTTTCTATCTATCTATCTATCTATCTATCTATCTATCTATCTATCTATCTATCTATCTATCTATCTATCTATCTATCTATCTATCTCTCTCTTGCTCTTTCTTTCTCTTACTCTTATCTATCTATATGTCTGCATGTCTGTCTGTCTGTCTGTCTGTCTGTCTGTCTGTCTGTCTGTCTGTCTGTCTGTCTGCCTCAAAACAGTGTGTAGGTAGCATTGTGAATAATAATACTAATATTTGAGTATCCACTGGCAGATTGGCAGTTTAACACTAGCAAAACCAAAAGCACCTTGATAAATTACATGTTACGGGAAATGCTTAATGCTTAGTACACAATAAACTTTTAAAAGGTAAAAAAAATATATATATAATTCAATAGATTATTCGATAGATAATAAATTGTATGTTCCTTAAGAGTTGTACACATCTGTTGATGTGTCCCTGCTCTTCGGTTATTGGTGAGCGATACAGCAGGACTGTATCGGTCACCAATAACCTTGTGTGTTAAACACATGTCGTTTATCAGTGGGCGGGGCCATCTCTTCGAACCAATTAGACACTCAGACAGAGAGGGATGAGCGGCCTGACCTCGACACCAACGCGGCCGTAAACAGCAAACACAGATAACAAGCTGCTTATAGAGGTCACAGAGGGTCACACGTAAAGCCAGTCAATGTAAAAATGTTTACCTTAAAGTCGACGCCGGTGAAACAAAGGAAACTGGGGGTGTCTTTTAGAAGGTTTACGCTGTAAACCTTCTGAATCCCAGATG
>NC_136938.1:24480125-24525125 GCF_949987615.1 Pollachius pollachius | reverse complement strand
CAGAAATCACCGGAAATTGAAAAGAGAAGAATCAATTAGCGGGAAGCTTTTTATTGGGAGTCATTACAAATGTCATATGTTACGGCAGTGGAATAATTAACTCAAAGCCCTCGATGTTAAAGCCTTAGCCCTGCAGTTTGTGTGATTTTTGCTCGTAAACTTTTATGGCGTCACAAGGCCCATAGTATGAAAATAAAGAAGCAATCAATATTTCTGATTTCATTGGACTTTGTTCCCTGGAATAAAGCTATAAACAAGGTATTGCCATATATACATTTATACCGGTATATAAATCATAATTTATATTATATGGCATTGTGTATATCTATACATTACATATGATATATATACACACATATTTTTTATTTTTATATAGCCTACTGTATATATATATATATATATATATATATATATATATATACATATTCGTCCGTGTTAAAACCGTGTTACTTAGGCCTATAGGCCAATAACGACCACGATTTACTTGGATTAATACAGCGCCACCAGGAACTGGATATAATTCATATACACACACACATATATAATAGGTATCATTTTGTATAATGGCTACAATATTTTTGAAGTATATCTGTCAAAAGCACGTAGGTTTTGGCCAATTTATTCCCAGATCTAATCTGATAATGCACCACCACGCACCTGGAGGGGCGCGGGACGGGGAGTCGGGAGTAAAAGGAGGGGGGGGGGGGGGGTTGGGGGAGGCGCATTACCTCACCCATACGGCGCGAGAGAAACGAGCGGCTAATTAGCTGATTAGAACCCCGTCAACACGAGCCCTCCAGTCAGAGCAGCGCTCTCGGCCAATCACAGGCGCGCCTGGCTGGAGGAAGGAGTGAATGATGGAGTAACACTGCTACACCTATATCGCGGCTTAAGCTGCTGTTGAACCACGAGGCGGACACACACACACACACACACACACACACACACCCATACACAAACAACAAACCGAAACACTGATCCGGATACTCAGAGAGTTGATGGTCCAGACGCAAATGGAAAGCAGGAGGATTTCCTGGTAACTTGACACTTTGGGTTTTTTTTTGTTTGTTGTTCATACAGTTTATTCTCCACATTAGGAGTCGTGTTTTGGTGTTTGTTTGCTGTATGTGAGGGTTCTGGACCTTCTATTAGGGAGGGGGGGATTTCTTGAGAAGTTAAGAAGGACTTCTTGAAGAGAAAAAATAATAATAATAATAAGAAGAAGAAGAAGAAGAAGAAGAAGAAGAAGAAGAAGAAGACTCCGGGATCTCCGGGGCAATCTATGTGTACTGACGTACGGCACAGGTGTGCGTCCTCCTGGTCCAAACACTTCCCCGACGTCCTCGTGCACCGGACCTCCGGCATGGAGAAATCAAAGAACTTCCGAATCGATGCATTGCTTGCAGACGAAACCCACCGGAACCACCGGAACGCGCACCGGGACCTGCACCGAGACCTGCACCGGGACCTGCACCAGGACCCGCACCGGGAACCGCATCGGGACTCGCACCGGGACAACCTGTCCCCTCCGGTCAGCGACAACAGCCCCTCCAGCAGCCCCGTGTCGTGTCGGCGCGGGGACACCCCGTCTCCCCGCGGGACGCACGCGCAGGCGCAACTCCAGACCGGCATATTCCCCAAACAGGGTCTGCTTAACATGCCACATCACCCGGGCCTCGCGTCGCTCCACCACAGCGGGATCGCCAGCATGTACACGAGCCCCATGTACCCGCTGTCCGCCCTGGCCGCGCAGCACCCGGCCTTCGCCTACACCGGCTTCTCCCAGCTCAGCCAGCCGTACCCCGAGCACCTGAAGGCGGCCGCCATGGCTGGGTCCCTCCCGCTGGAGCACTGGATCCGAGCGGGCATCATGATGCCGCGGCTCCAGGACTACAGCTGTAAGCCTCCTTAAAATTTAACTCATGCGAATAATTGTAGTAATGGTAATAATTCTTATCAAAAGAGGCCTAAATAATTATAAGCTAATAGGCCTTAATAACGACCAGCTGACAGGTGGAGACGGAATAGCGTATGACTACTTTGGTAGATTTGGTGAGCCTATAGGGAGTTAGCGAGTTGTTATATTATTCTCTTATAGTGAATCCATATAATATACTTTTATAGTGAGTAATTATGTTATAGTGAGTCGTTATATTATAGTTTATAAGTTGTCAGGCTTTATAGACCCTTCGACCCTTCATCTTATCATCATTTATCTCCAGGCTGATGTTTGATCGCGTACTTCTGATGAACTGAACCGCCGTGTGACGTCGTAAACGCACTGCTCAATGCGCGGGCGCTCACACACACACACACACACACACACATACACACACACACACACACACACACACACACACACACACACACACACACACACACACACACACACACACACACACCGAAGCTTGCATGTTAACTACAAACAGGTGTAAATGAATAGGCTGATTAAGAATCAGCAAAGACATTGAGCTAAAGAAAATGATTTACTGCAATTACTGAATTATAATAATAATTATTATAATATCACTACTACAAATAATGTAATTATAATAATGGGGCCTACTTATTAGAAATGTCTGAAGTGCATAGTTTATAAAAGCCTTTTATAAAGATCAGTTGCTCAATTAAAAATTGTATTAAACCGTGAGGGAACGAGACCAAAATGTTAATTCTAAAGTCCTGAAGTATAATTGCGCCCCTAGATAATCAAACGAAAGAAAACGACGTGCCTTCGTCCCGTCGTCTTAAACCCTCGTGTTCCTTTACTGCTGATCTCGACGTCCAGTTTAATCCTGGCCTGTTTATTTCTCTATAAACTCCAGCGAGACGGGGCTTGTCTTTGTGTGGCGAAGGAACAATAAACAAACACCTTAAACGCGACGGAGTTTATCAATAAAATCCCAAAAGCATTCATCGGATTTTCATTAAGTTAATGGCTTTTATGGCCGTCCGTCGTTGTGTCCCCCCAAGTGGAGGAGAGCCATTATTGTTAATGATGGCTGGGAGTGCTGGCATATGTGTGCTGTTCCCGCCCACCCAGTGAGATTGAACTGCTGTGTCCTTGGTACCAGATAGATGAGGCCAGAGCCAGACATCTGGAGGCTTCTGGAAGGCCTCTATACACCAAGAATGGGTTTCACACAGACGTGTGTGAATGATGCTGAACTGGGATTAGATAATGATTCACTTGTCTAATAATGTTAATGTTTTACTTTTAATGTCAAGCAACTGCTTAGTGTCTTCAATGTCCTCATTTGTATTATTTGTTATATTCAGCATGTTATCAGAAGGTTTTATGAAGCCGGTGTGTGGTGCAAAAAGTTATTTTTACGATTTGGTATTTATTCTGCTTATTTAGATGTTTTTATTACAACCTTAGGCCTATACCGTTCTATAGCGTTTGTATTTACTTTGTAAAGCATTGGATAAATATTTATGTTTTTTATATTTGTACCTATTTCAATCAGGCCTATATGCATATCCTATTTGAAACAACCTACTTTCTATAACTTTCTACATACCTCAACCTCCCCCATCCCTCCCTCTCTCCCCTCTCTCTCCCCTCTCTCCCTTCTCTCCCCCCTGGCAGCCCCCCAGGCCGGCCTGCTGGGGAAATGCCGCCGGCCGCGGACCGCCTTCACCAGCCAGCAGCTGCTGGAGCTGGAGAACCAGTTCAAACTGAACAAGTACCTGTCCAGGCCCAAGCGCTTCGAGGTGGCCACCTCCCTCATGCTCACTGAGACGCAGGTAGAGCCTCGCTCGGGAAAGGCGGAGAGGGGGTTCGGTAGAGAGGGGTTGATAGTTTTCTACATTGCTCCAGCTTTATTGTATCGGGTTCTGTGGTAGGAGGCCAAACGGCCCTGTCTAGCTCAAATTCACTATCAGCGCCAGGGTCGGTGGTTCGAATCCCGGGTTCGCCCATGCTCAGCATGTGTGCACTCATGGTCTTATTAATGCTTAGTTTTTTATAAAGAGAGTGGTGTGAACGTTAAAATTAAAATACATGTCTTCATATTCACAGTGATTTAATTTTGCTCGCTACAAATGTTTTTTAATTGGTTACATTTCTATTGTCTACCTAGCCAAGCTTTTTGCATATTTGACTGAATTGACTCAGAAACATTTGTGTGTATCTGTGTATGTGCGTGTGTGTCTGTGTGTATATGTGTATGTATGTGTGTGTGTGTGTGTGTGTGTGTGTGTGTGTGTGTGTGTGTGTGTGTGTGTGTGTGTGTGTGTGTGTGTGTGTGTGTGAATGTGTGCACACGTGCATGCATGCGTGCATGCGTGTGTGTGTGTGTGTGTGTGTGTGTGTGTGTATGTTTGCGTGTGTGTGTGTGTGTGTGCCTGCGTGTGAATGCCA
The DNA here is from genome assembly GCF_949987615.1 of Pollachius pollachius. NCBI lineage: Eukaryota > Metazoa > Chordata > Actinopteri > Gadiformes > Gadidae > Pollachius > Pollachius pollachius. The sequence goes on along the minus strand of NC_136938.1, from coordinate 24,520,759 downwards.
TCCCAGGTGAAGATCTGGTTCCAGAACCGGCGAATGAAATGGAAGCGCAGCCGTAAGGCCAAGGAGCAGGCGGCGGCTTCGGGCCAGCCCGAGTCGGAGCGCCTACGGGGGGGGAAGCAGGGCGCGGTCGACAAGTCGGAGCCCGGCTCCCGCCCCGCCGCCCCCGACGACCGGGACGACGACCTGGAGCTGGAGGAGGGTGAGGAGGACGAGGACGACGAGGAAGAGGACGACATGGACGACATGGAGGACGGCCGGTGTGGCGCTTTCCCTGTTGGCATGGGCGACGCGGGCGTGGGGCTGCCCCGCCCCGCCGCCACAGACTTCCTCCCTTACAACCCGCACAGCCCCTTCTCCGAGGACGGGCTGGACGGCGTTCCCGTCGGGGGGGACCGGAAGATCAGAGCAGGACTCTGAGGGCCGGGGGGGGGGGGGCGTCGACGCCTCAGCCTCACCGCGCCCCGTCCCGTCCCGTCCCGGGACGGGACGGGGCGCGGTGAGGCTGAGACTGCGCGTGATAAGCACTGATGGAACAGAACTGAGCAGAGAACTTGAACAGGGGTCAAGGTCATTCCAAGGGGGCCTCATATGTGCCTGTGAAATGAAAGTGAAACTGAAACAATGACAAGGACGACAACAAACCCAGATTTGATCTATTTCCACCCGCTGGAAGTTATCGATTTGTAGGCTATTGTTGCGGAGTGGACGTTTTGTGCAAAATTAATGAAGGAAAGAGGTGATGGATATAGGTGTCAACACACAAACACACGTATATAAACACACATATGGACACTCACACGAACACACACATACACACACACACACACACATATATAAACACACACACACACACACACACACACATAAACACACACAGGCACGCATATAAACACACACACATATAAATGTACACACACACACACACACACAAACACTCACACACACACTCACACACATACATACACACACACACACACATACACACACACACACACACACACACAAATGTATACAAAAGCACTGACAGTACCGACACGTACAACGTAAATACGCATGAAACACCGACACAAATAGAAAAACAAAGACACACACAGGCACTGTACAACTGTAAATTCCTTTGCATGCCAAGCGATAATCGCGTCTCTCTTTATTACACTGCTAGGTCTAATCCCAATGACCTTATATGGTCAATCCGGTCTTAAATTCGCCCACTGGCCGAAGATTGACGGACGAAGTTCCGCCCCCCGTGTCTAGACGATTGAAGAATGTGAAGAGACCCCAGACTGTATAAATAATGTGAACTTTTTAATGCATTCAGATTCAGACAGCTTGAGAATGTAGTTTATTTCGGTCTCGGAGTGGATCGTGCTGGACACAAAATGTCTATATTATCGGACTACTTGAAAATCGTTGTGGTGGTGACTTTGTTTATTGTGTTTTTTCGGTCTTGTTACTTATAGCCTAAATATAAATGCATCTAATTTATTCGAAGTGGAGAGTTGATCTCCCAGATAAATAGTCCGGTCCGTGTATTTATCTGAAACATGTTTGTGTTGTACAACTGTGACATAAAATAAGGTTAAAAAAAAAGAAAAGAAAAAACGTATGAAATAAAACTAAGGAAGAAATATTGAACGAGATGTCAATGTCCTTGTTTGTGATTGGCTGTTATTCCTACAAAACAAGGTCGCGTCACATCCATCACATGCATTTATCAATCCCTTCAAGATATGCCATGACCTTTTCCATCTGCAGTCTGACACCCTACTATGATAATTAAAACAATGTATTAATTATTTGTTAATTACTGATTACATCCAAAAAAAACATTAAACCACCTTTAAACTATTTCAACACTTCTTCATCCTCATCCCGCCCAAAGCTGAAAACATGGCCGCCGTGATGATGTGAAACCAGAAACCCGCGTCGTAATTTATGAGCGAGGCGTTTAGATAGGAATTACCCGGCTTGGGTTAACTGATGGCCGGATGATACAAATAATGAAGAGGAGGGGGTGGTGATGAGGATGCCTGTGTTGGACTTTTATTAGACGGCCATTAAATGGTGGTAATTAAAGAGTAGGACGTGTATTCTGGTGCCCTCCGAGAACAACCTCTTACTGCCATTATATAGGCCTACACACACACGGACACACACACACGGACACACACACACACACACACACACACACACACACACACATATATATATATATATACATAAATCTGTGTGTTCAAGCTTAGTTAGAGATTAGAGAAACACAATTTCTAGTTGGTTATGATGAGGCTCAAAGGGATGAAGTAAAGTGCCTAGTTGGTAAAGTTTCAGGTGTGTTCAGTTGAAACATGATGGGCCCAAATAGTTACGATTTACAGTTCCCTCTTGGTTAATTTAAATGCATTAACTCGTTGGTGTTGTTGTTGAAAGAACTTTAGAAATTGAAGAGGTAATCGTACTAAAACTACTACATATCACTTCCCTTTAAGATGATGCCAAGTCTGATCAAAACTAACTGATGGCACATTAAAAAAATATCCATCATCTTAAGAGAGCAGACACAAGGTTGTGGAACACATTGACGTCATCCCAAAGAAAGACAAACTTGTATTCTCATCTCCTTACAAAGGGTAAAAGGGAAAAACGGCCCAGTGTTAATGAGGTTTAGTCTGAAACAAAGCTGAATTCTACTAATATAGGCTACTGAACATGATCAGTAAGGCCAAATGTTTTCAAATACATCATATTTTCCTGTTCATTTTGAACGGGTAGGCCTGTAATTCTGTAGACATGTCTAAATAACCCAATGTATTCGTCTATTTATCACATTTCTTTATAATTCTCTATATTTCTCTATTTCTATTTCTATTTAGAATGTGTTGTAGCATATAGCCTATTTATCTTCCTCTTTAAGCAAGTTAACGAAACCTATGTAAACGTCAACGATCTGTCATTTGATTTTCCGATCAAGTGATAAATATATTCAAAATAAATTAGCATATCCTATTTATTATCACCAAACGCATGTGAAACGGTGGATTGTAAGTCCGTTGAGTAAACAAGTAAATTATGAAAGACTATGGAAGTATAAAAGCATGCCGATCCTGAGAGCTCAACGGGTTTTCTTCTCAACACAACATCATAAGGAAACCCGTGCAGAGATGATTGGTAGCATTTCTCCACTGGTTATGTTATTCAGAATACACACTTGTCCGGCTGATTAAACATGCCAGCATAAACCCAGTTATCCAGGTAGTAATCCTGTCAGATCCCCCCAGTCCCACCTGACATAAATGCTGACCACGCTTTCTGTATTTTTTCCACCAATAATGCAATTTGCTGATAGGAGGTGAGTGAGTGTGCGCGTACGGACACGGCTGTGTTCATATAAACGCCTTTGTCTAATCACTCAACTTACTCCTAAAATGTCCTCCGATGTGATGCTGTTACCAGAATACCCATTTTCATAGTTAAATAAATGAACAAATAAAAAAAAACTCTCTTTGACTTTCCCTGCGATATAAATCAGTGGCGACAGACAGGGCCTTCTCGTTGTTCCCACCCTGGAGTTTAATCAATCAGCGCCATGTCGGGCTCATTAGGAAGATATGAACAGATTGTGTGATCTTTTAAAGTAATCACACGTATTGGTTTAGGTTCCCGCTGCCCTGTTCTGTCACTTAATCTAATAGGGAGGGAGGAGGATGACAGACGACGGGCCATAAATCCGCATCTGCTCCATTCTAACCGCTATTGAAGGCTGGAAAAAAGGCCAAGTTTTGGCAATAAAGTTTATTGAAAAGGTGCGGCCTCCCTTTCCAACCGCGGGACGCAATCATAAGAGGCGTTTATTGTTGCAGGAAATGTATGTTTTGTTACAGGTGTCTGGCGAGCTGGTGATGTTCTGCAAAATGGTCTAATGCCATTTTCTTCTGCAAGCTCTTTGCGGCATAGTTAAAGAAAGACCACAAACACGCACGCACGCACACGCATACACGCACACACGTACACGCACGCACACACACACACACACACACACACACACATACACACTCTCTCTCTCTCTCTCTCTCTCTCTCTCTCTCTCTCTCAAGCTTTCATAAGTGAAATGGGCACATCAAATATTATGGCTTCTCATTTTTTTAACACAGGCTTGAACATTATATGCCCCGAAAAAAACGTGATATTGGTAAAAAAATAAAAAAATAAATAAATTGCGCTTTGTAAAATAAAACGTATCAAATTTTAAATGACGAGCATAATGGAAGAATTTGAAATTTCAGATCGTATCAAACTGGCGTAGTAGCCTACTTCGAGAAGCAGTAAAATACACGGAGAGACGCTGACCTCTAGTGGCAGAAACTCGAACTACTCTGCATTGTTTGTTTTAGGCATAATGTAAGGCATATGATATTTATTCAGAGACAGACAGACATACAGAAATAATGTCAGACAGAATCAGACAGATTGACACAGAGAACGATAGACAGACAGAAGGGCATAACAGACAGGACGACAGAAATACCCAATTCTCCGCTTCTAATTCCCTTAAACATGTGGGTGATGTTTCACCGCATGGCGCACATACAGCCGCAACAGCCGCTCTCTCTTACCACGAATTTCCCCCGGGATTCAAAAAGTACTGTGGCGACCCCTCTGGGGTCGCGCAGGGGATCCTGGGAGTTAAGTGTTTTCGGTTGATGTAGGGGGTTTTGGGGGTTTTTGTTTGTTGCTGGGTTGAGTGAGGTTGATGGGTTCGGGGTGTTGTTCTATGTTTACATGTGTGTTTATTGTTGTCGCCACCATCACTGACTGTGTCATGTTTGTTCATTGGTTGTGCTGTTCTCTCGTGTGTTTATTTTGGAATAAAAGTAGCCTGCAGTCGTGCGGTGTATGGGACGCAGTGCTTCCGTTGATTTAAAACCTGACTCCGTGTGCTTCTTGGTCGCCGTTACATTGGTGTCAGAAGTGGGATGGCAGCTGGAGTTTCTGCGTGGACTACCGGCGCCGCAATGAGGTCACTCGGAAGGACTCGTATCCGCTTCCACGGATCGACGACGCCCTGGACTACATCGGGGGGTCTAGCTGGTTCAGCTCCCTGGACTTGCGTAGCGGCTACTGGCAGGTGGAGTTGGCGCCCGAGGCCAGACCTAAGACATCGGGCAGGGGCTGTGGCAGTTTCGGGTCATGCCGTTCGGACTATGCAACGCGCCGGCGACGTTCGAGCGGATGATGGAGAGGGTGCTGGCGAACATTCCCCTAGTCGTTGTGTCGTGTACCTGGATGACTTATTGGTGCACGCCCGCGATTTCGGCGGGGCGCTGGCGAACCTGCGGGAGGTTCTTGAAGTCATCCGCCGGGCCGGGTTGCGGCTGAACCCTGCCAAATGTTCCCGTCTGGCCAGGGAAACGTTGTTCTTGGGGCACGTGGTGAACGAGCATGGCGTAGCTACTCACCCGGCCAAGGCGGCAGCGGTCCGGGACTGGCCTACCCCCGCCAACACAGGCGAACTGCGGTGTTTTCTGGACCTGGCGGGTTACTACCGCCGGTCCGTTAAGGACTTTGCTACGGTCGCCAGCCCCCTCCACCGACTAACCGAGGCGGGCCGGCCGTATGTCTGGGACAACGCCTGTGCCATGGCCTTCGCCCGACTCCAGGCGGTTCTCACCGAGGGCCCGGTCCTGGCTTACCCCGACGCTGGCCGTCCCTTCATCGTCGACACCGATGCCAGTAACGTGGGGTCCGGTGCGGTCCTCTCGCAGGGGGTGGGAGAAGGGGAACGTCCCGTGGCCTACTTCAGCCGCACTCTCAGTCGGGCGGAGCGCAATTACTGCGTGACCCGACGGGAGCTGTCGGCTGTGGTCCTGGCCGTGCGGCATTTCAGGCCATACCTGCATGGGACGCGTTTCCAGATCCGCACTGACCATGTGTCCCTCACTAGGCTCCTCAGTTTTAAGAACCCTGAAGGCCAGGTGGCTCGATGGCTGGAGGTTTTACAGGAGTATGACTTCGAGATCCAGTATGACTTCGAGATCCGAACGTCCTGGGGCCGTTTTCAGTCACCGACTCGCTACGTCCTCGTGGCCATGGACTACTTCACCAAGTGGCCTGAGGCGTATCCGGTGCCGGATCAGAGCGCCGCCACCACCGCGGAGAGGCTGGTGGAGGAGACGTTTGCCCGTTTCGGGGTCTCTGCCCAGCTCCACAGCGACCAGGGGCGGAACTTCGAGTCCCAGGTTTTTGGGGAGGTCTGCCGGCGGCTGGGGGTGCACAAGACGAGGACGACGCAGCTCCATCCCCGTAGTGACGGGTTGGTGGAGCGGTTTAACTGCACCCTGGCCATCCTCACCAGCCAGCACCAACGGGACTGGGACCGCCACCTGCCGCTGGTCCTGTGGTCCTATCGGACTGCAGTGCAGGAGTCCAGTCACTGCACGCCGGCTGCCCTCATGTTCGGGCGGGAGCTCCGGACACCGGTGGACTTGGTGTTCGGGTCCCCCTCGCCCCCCCACCCCCCCCCCCCAGCCTAAAATGAAATGAAATTGATAATGATAATGCACTGATATTTCAGAGATTTAGGATTTGTCAATGTCCAGCAGGTCCCCCTAAAATGGACTAGAATGCAGGAAATCGCATTTTACAAATTCAAATTTTTCTGGGGCAGGACCCCCAGACCCCCCTCTGGGCTAAGCCCCGGATGTACACAAAGTCTGGATCCGCCTCTGGTCTGCCCTAAACTACAGAGCCACTGGCAGGGGCCTGGGGAGGTCATCGACAGTGTCCGAGGTGATGTACCGCCTGCGGATGCCGGGCGCCCGGGGGCGTGTGGGGGTATTACACCAGGACAGACTTTCCCCTCGCCCCGGTTGTGGCTGGCGAGGGAGGCGGACCTCCTCGTGGTTCCCCGGGCGGATCCCCTGCCCCTGCCGACTCCCCGGACGGGGCCGTTGGCCCTGCGGTTGTCGCCCCTGGAGGGGTTCAGAGGCCTAGCCGGCGGCGCCGGGTCCCTGGAAACCTGAAGGGCTATGTGTCGGGTAATGGGGTCGTCGGGGACGACTGACCCCTCAGGTGGAAGCTGTGTGACGACACCTCCGGGGTCGCGCAGGAGATCCTGGGAGTTAAGTGTTTTCGGTTGATGTAGGTTTTTTTGGGGGTCTTTGTTTGTTGCTGGGTTGAGTGGGGTTGATGGGTTCGGGGTGTTAGGTTGTGTGTTGTTCAATGTTTACATGTGTGTTTATTGTTGTCGCCACCATCACTGACTGTCATGTTTGTTCATTGGGTGTGCTGTTTTCTCGTGCGGTTGTTTTGGAATAAAAGTAGCCTGCAGTCGTGCGGTGTATGGGACGCAGTGCTTCAGTTGATTTAAAACCTGACTCCGTGTGCTTCTTGGTCGCCGTTTCAGTGCAATCCGATCTTATTTTGTCTTATAGTAGACCTACAAAATATTCATATAGCCTACCTTCCTTCAAAACCTCAAATGAGCATGAAAAACGCCAGGAGCAGTTGACCTAACTCACTAACTAAACATCCATAAATTAACCCAGATAGTGTGTACATCCACTGACACCTCGAGCTGTTACTCAGAATTTCCATATTCACTTTGTGCGCATGTTTATGTGAACGTTATCATAAAACAGGATAGGAATTATGTCCATAGAAGCACGAGAGAAATGGAGAAACACGTTACATACTGTCAATACGTATGCCTCAAGTTAAACACAAAAACAGACTAATGCTGTCTCTCCGCCACCCCCCAGCATATATATATTTTTTTTTCATTTATTTAAGTGTCTTACATGCTAACGTTATCATTACCAGTACTCAATAATCACGGACCGCGTGGTCGGTGGACTTGTTGTATTGCTATGACGTCATATGACTCTATATATTTTTTCCCATCGTATTTGATCCGAAACTTTATTAATCGCCGTGCTCTGATTGGACAGAACGCGGGCGGACGGGAGGGGGCGGTGCAGAAAACAACGTGCGTGTCTCTCGCTTCCCTGTCGCACCACAAGGCTCTGCATTCAGTCTCTGCGCAGCAGGTCAAGAACTTACTTACCAAACTCCGAAGAGAGTGAACCAGCCTCCGTCTTTCAGTCTCTTTGTTGGTCCCGCTGCAGACATGGCCAGCTCTGAACTTGGTAAGCCCTTCTGTTGTTTTCGCAAACTGAATGATAAAGCTCCATCGTGCTCAATGCTAACACAAACCCTGGCTCTTCCTAACTGAACCAAGTTCAACCGGAGAACTCAGAAAATGGTAGTAAACTACCTCGCCTACTTGAATAACTGTTGTATCTTTTGAAACCCACAGCTCTGTTGAGTGTGTCCGACAAGTCCGGACTGTTGGAGTTCGCCAAAAGACTCGTGAACACGGGTCTGTCGCTGGTGGCGTCCGGGGGAACCGCGAAGGCGCTGCGGGATGCTGGCCTGGCGGTCAGGTAGGCCCACCATGAACCGGTTTAGACTACTCCTACTCTCTTTCTCAGGGTGTAAACACAGTACTACATCGCAGTTGTTCCTTTTTTTTTGGTTGAGTGTTACGTATAAAAAGTGTGTGTGTGTGTGTGTGTGTGTGTGTGTGTGTTTTTCAGGGACGTGTCTGAGCTAACGGGTCATCCAGAGATGCTCGGGGGGCGGGTGAAGACCCTACACCCCGCAGTCCACGGAGGCATCCTGGCCCGACACACCCCGTCAGACATGGCTGACATGGAGAAGCTGGGCTACAGTTTGGTCAGGTGAGACTTGGTCACACAAACCAGTCACAATTGATAAAGATGAAGCCAGATGTTGGAGCCTATGATCCTAGTGAATTGATTAAATTAAACCCCCACGACACGTTAATCAGATCTTCCGACTGTAATTGAGGATGTGTTGCTAGTCTCATGACGTGGGTCATTATACCAATGGAGGAAGGAGTGGTTAACGTGTGTTCTCTCAAACAAGCCTTTGATTGGTAGGTCCGTTTTTTTGAGAGATGTTAAGCACATGATTTCTATTAATCAGAGTTTGACATGGTAAAACCTTCACAAGCAGAAAGTTGTCAGCCTCTATTGGTTGTATAAAAACTATTCATCCAAAAAATAAATAAAAGAGATCCAAAACAAGCTAAAACAGGTAATTTGCAACAACTTTAAAACTGACCGAACTCATTCCAAAGTGCCATCTGCGTTCCCTGGATTTATGAAGTGTCTGTTTGTGTAGGGTGGTGGTCTGTAACCTGTACCCCTTCGTGAAGACCATCTCCAGCCCCGATGTGACGGTGGAGGACGCAGTGGAGCAGATTGACATCGGTGAGAATCAGGACTAGAGCATGGAGACCCCATGGTGTTGTCCAACCACAGAAAATAACTTGTAGTAGGGGTATTAGATGGTGAAAGATTAAAATGTCTCCACAATCAAGTCTTTAAAGAGAGTTAGTATCGTGCTACAGTGTACCTTCTATCAGTTGCAAATCTATGGCTCATGCATGCATGGTTTTCTCAACCAAATACTGAATGACAATTTCTTTAATAAGGGTTACTACATTCAAAGCTTAAAGGTTAGGCTTCCCGGACAACAACAGTATAACTCAACGGTGTGTGTGGATGGTGAAGCTCCGTCTGAGCAGCGGTTTGTTATTGGTTTCTGCGTCCCAGTGAGGATTACGCTCCTCAGACACTTGTAGTATAACACCATCGTGTGTGGCGCATTTCGTACACAACATTGCTCATTATAACGCCCCTACATAACCACGGTACAAAAAAAGATCACCAAGTTGCAGGGGATCTTAACCAAGGGAATATCTGATGAGCCCCGTGTGTGTGTGTGTGTGTGTGTGTGTGTGTGTGTGTGTGTGTGTGTGTGTGTGTGTGTGTGTGTGTGTGTGTGTGTGTGTGTGTGTGTGTGTGTGTGTGTGTGTGTGTGTGTGTGTGTGTGTGTGTGTGTAGGCGGGGTCACACTGCTCAGAGCGGCGGCCAAGAACCACGCCCGCGTCACCATCGTCTGCGACCCAGCCGACTACAGTCTGGTTGCCACCGAGATGGAGGGCTCCGAGGGCAAGGACACGACACTTGAGACCCGCAGGTCCCTGGCTCTGAAGGTATTTCATCGCAGTTTAGAATATTGGAAACATTTTGAAGTCACCCACTTGATGAGGTCAGGGATTGACCGGCGGCAGTTAGATTGGCTAATCCTGTCATGTGGGTGAACTTTGTGGTTAAAGCACATCTCCAGCTGTTTTCCACTGTTGGAAATCTGTCTTTTCCCCTTCAGGGGATTGCCATACAATCTCGAAGAAACCATTGTTTCACTCTTTAAACATTGTTATCGGTCTTGTCTGTTGTCGTGGTTTTCTGTGTCACATGAGGACAGCGACTGAATTGTGCTGAGTTGTGGTTAAGCTGCAGATTTAATCTCCATTGGTAGTAGGCGGCTGGTGTTGTGGCGTAATGTTTCCAATTTGGTCCAACAACGAGTTCAATTTGTCCAAATCCGCCAACAAACCTCTGACCAAAGTCCACCTGGGGTCCCGAAGGGTCATCAGCTGAATTGTATCATTTGTTTAGATTGATTCTTATGCTAACACTTGAGCTCATCTGGTAAATGTGCAAATCGGTCATCAGTAAACTAAGGTAGTCTCTAGGCTGTGTGTCCGTCACACACTCGCTGTTTGTACTGAGTTCACAGATGCTGCTCAATGCTATTGATGTATGGACCCAAATAAACCTGTTTGAATCCTAACGTACAAAGATGCCTACAACGCAAACTTAAATTTAAAACCATTAACCTTAATCTTAATCAGATGTTGAAATGTGTTTCAAAAACCATCGCTCCTGTAAGCTGATGTTTTTCAGTGTTTTTGTTTTTTTTTCGCTTCTAAACGGTGAATCCGAGATCGAAAAGAAGTCATCTTCATCCTAATATGACTCTAATCTGAATCCATGTCCCAGGCCTTCACCCAGACGGCGCAGTACGATGACGCCATCTCGGACTACTTCCGGGGTCAGTATAGCCGCGGGGTTTCCCAGCTGCCCCTGCGCTATGGGATGAACCCCCACCAGGCCCCTGCCCAGCTCTACACCCTGCACTCTGCTCTGCCCCTCAAAGGTAGGCTCCTCCCACACAGAGACGAGCCACTCCCCCTCACAGGTGATCCCTCCCACTACTATGTAAGCCCCAGCCACTCATAGACGAGCCACTCCCCCTTACAGGTAACCCCTCCCACTCCTATATAACCCACACCCACTCAGAACCTTGTAGTATAACACCACGGTGTGTGGCGCATTTGTGTGTTTGTTTGTAGGCAGGGTCACCACGCCCCCTTACAGGTAACCCCTCCCACTCCTATATAACCCACACCCACTCGGGTGTGTGTGTGTGTGTGTGTGTGTGTGTGTGTGTGTGTGTGTGTGTGTGTGTGTGTGTGTGTGTGTGTGTGTGTGTGTGTGTGTGTGTGTGTGTGTGTGTAAATAAATAAATTTTAAAAAAAAAGACACTCCCATCACGGTTTATCCCCTCCCTCTCACAGCTAAGCTCCGTGAGTGGCATGCGAGTAAAAGGCCTACTTGTATATAAATTGTAACATCTGAATATTGTGGATATCATGGTGTTTGTATAATGTTAAGAGACGGGTTGTCGGTTTTGTGGCTTCTTCAGTGGTGAACGGTTCCCCTGGCTTCATCAACCTGTGTGACGCCCTCAACGCCTGGCAGCTGGTCAGAGAGCTGAAGGCTGCCCTGGGACTGGCTGCTGCCACCTCCTTCAAGCACGTCAGCCCTGCAGGTACACGCACGCACGTTATTTACAGTAGTATGATGTATTCCCACTCTTCAATGCAATTTCTGTCTCTCTCTCTCTACCCGTCTCTCTTTGTGGTTCTGTCTGTGTCTGTGTCGCCCCATCTCTCATGTTCTGCGTCTGTCTCACTATCCATCTCTCTGTGTCTGTTTATGTCACTGTATTTATGTCTGTCTTTTTGTTCACTGTCTTTTATGTTTCGGTGTCTTTGTATCACTGTCTTTGTCTTGCTGTCACTCACATTGTGTCTCTCGGGTCCCATATGTCTCACTGTCTATTGTGTTGCTGTTTCTGTGTCTGTCTTCGTCTCACTGTCTCTTTGTGTGTCTCTCTTTTGGTTCCTTATGTCTCTAGGAGCTGCGGTGGGGGTTCCTTTGTCTGAGGAGGAGGCGAAGGTGTGCATGGTGAGCGACATGCTGCAGGACCTCACCCCATTGGCCTCCGCCTACGCCAGGGCCAGAGGTCAGTCATCATCATAATATTATAGAATAATCTAGTGTAGAAAAAGTGGGAGAATGTTGAGAAAATGGCTGATGGTCCTGCAATTACTCTTTGAACTTTTTGAGTTGTTGGCTTTCCAAACTGTATTTAGTGAATTCTTTTCATATCTTGCCTTGGATTTGAGTAATAAAAACTCTAAAATACTGCAAAATGTATCTGAAACACTTTGCTTCATGACATTCCCTAATGACTTGTCTGTTGACACAAATCCCCTTCCTGTCCCCTAAGGTTCCGACAGGATGTCGTCTTTCGGAGACTTCATTGCCCTGTCGGACGTTTGTGACGTCCCCACGGCCAGGATCATATCCAGAGAGGTAGGAGACAGGCTTCCCTGTCAACCAATAGGAAGGCTTTTCATTGGCTTGGAAAACCCTAACCCTGAGTGTCCTGGTGTCTGATTGGTTGTTCCCAGGTGTCTGACGGCATCATTGCCCCGGGATACGAGGAGGAGGCTTTGAAGATCCTGGCCAAGAAGAAGGGCGGGAAATACTGTGTTCTCCAGGTACAAAGACTCCTGGTTACTGAGTAATTAATAAATACTGTGTTCTCCAGGTACAAAGACTCCTGGTTACTGAGTATTTAATAAATAATGTGTTCTCCAGGTACAAAGACTCCTGGTTACTGAGTATTTAATAAATAATGTGTTCTCCAGGTACAAAGACTCCTGGTTACTGAGTAATTAATAAATATTGTGTTCTCCAGGTACAAAGACTCCTGGTTACTGAGTAATTAATAAATACTGTGTTCCCCAAGTACGACTCCTGGTTACTGAGTAATTAATAAATACTGTATTCTCCAGGTACAAAGACTCCTGGTTACTGAGTAATTAATAAATACTGTGTTCTCCAGGTACAAAGATTCCTGGATACTGAGTAATTAACAACGTACTGCATTCTCCAGGTGTTACTTTCTGACCACCTGTTCAACAGGCTGTTGTTTCGGTTGTTCCTGCAGATGATGGGTTGTCATGGTTGTCCCCATGACAACCCGGTGACCACGGCCAGTGATGGGTTGTCATGGTAACGGGTGTGTTCTGTCCGTCCCAGATGGACCCGGCCTATGAGCCTGACGAGCCGGAGGTCCGCGTGCTGTTCGGACTCCACCTCAAGCAGAGGCGGAACGGAGCTCCCATCGACAAGGAGCTCTTCAGCAACGTGGTTTCCAAGGGAACGGTGAGCCGCTCCTCATGCCTTGATCGTGTGGTTTCCACAGGCTATCCCATAATAGTTTTACAGGAACCCTCTACTCGAATCTCTCCATATTTTTTGAAAGTATCCACCTTTTCACAATTGGAACAGTTTAAACATCTGCGCATTTGAACATGCTGACAACATGTTAATGGCGCCAACCTGGAGGATATCTAGTCTCCCAGCAGCTGACGCTTTGATTCTGTTCTGTTCGGCAGCTCTCTGAGAAGGCCCTGCGCGACCTGACCGTAGCGACCATCGCCGTCAAATACACCCAGTCCAACTCTGTGTGCTACGCCAAGGACGGCCAGGTAACAAGGGTCGGGGGGGAGCTGGGGGCTCTTGGGGAGGGGGTTAGACGAAGGGCCTCTTCACTTCTAGGCCCATAGGCGTCCGTTGATGAAGTCAGCCCAGATGTCAGCATTACCTTTTGGGGGTCTTCTGTCATGTGACCTGAACTAGAGCTCCGTCCATGTAGGCTCAGCTCCCTCCCCCCCCCCCCCCCCCCCCCCCCCCAGGTTGTGTTTTGAGTTAGGGTTTTGTCTGGAGGGAACATGACGAGACAAGAAGAGTTTCAGAAGATCTTTGGCGATTGCAGATCAGGTGACTAGGCAGACCTTTCGTATTGGGTCCCCAGTGCTAATATATGTATTATCTTGGGACAGCTACGCAAGCAAGATGTGAGCAAAGAGAAGAGCTAGTTAGTCACTGTTCGGCAGCGCGGACACAGGTATCGGTTATACCTGCGTTAACACTTTGTGTGCATCCGTCCAGGTGATCGGTATCGGCGCCGGGCAGCAGTCTCGTATCCACTGCACCCGTCTGGCCGGCGACAAGGCGGACAACTGGTGGCTCCGGCGCCACCCCAGGGTGCTGGGGATGACGTTCCGCTCCGGGGTGAAGCGGGCCGAGATCGCCAACGCCATCGACCAGTACGTCAGCAACACCATCGGAGAGGTGAGCGCGGCTACCGCGGGAGAAACGGAGAGGTGTGTGTGTGTGTGTGTGTGTGTGTGTGTGTGTCTACAGCAGGGGTCTGTGTGTGGGTGTGTCTAGAGCAGGGGTCTGTGTCTGTGTGTGTGTGTGTTGGTGTGCCTAGAGCAGGGGTCTGTGTGTGGGTGTGTCTAGAGCAGGGGTCTGTGTGTGGGTGTGTCTAGAGCAGGGGTCTGTGTGTGGGTGTGTCTAGAGCAGGGGTCTGTGTGTGGGTGTGTCTAGAGCAGGGGTCTGTGTGTGGGTGTGTCTAGAGCAGGGGTCTGTGTGTGGGTGTGTCTAGAGCAGGGGTCTGTGTGTGGGTGTGTCTAGAGCAGGGGTCTGTGTGTAGGTGTGTCTAGAGCAGGGGTCTGTGTGTAGGTGTGTCTAGAGCAGGGGTCTGTGTGTGGGTGTGTCTAGAGCAGGGGTCTGTGTGTGGGTGTGTCTAGAGCAGGGGTCTGTGTGTGGGTGTGTCTAGAGCAGGGGTCTGTGTGTGGGTGTGTCTAGAGCAGGGGTCTGTGTGTGGGTGTGTCTAGAGCAGGGGTCTGTGTGTGTGTGTGTGTTGGTGTGCCTAGAGCAGGGGTCTGTGTGTGTGTGTGTGTGTGTGTGTGTTGGTGTGGCTAGAGCAGGGGTGTGTCTCTAGGTGTGTCTGGAGCAGCAGTTTGAAGGGGGCGTTGTGTGTGTGACAGGGTCCGGACCTGGCTGCCTGGAAGGCGATGTTCGAGGAGGTCCCCGAGCCGCTGACGGAGACGGAGAAGAAGAACTGGGTGAGCTCTCTGCAGGACGTGGCCCTCAGCTCCGACGCCTTCTTCCCCTTCAGGGACAACGTGGACCGCGCCAGGAAGGTACGTCTGTCACACACACGGATACAAACACGTATACACACCTTCACCAACCGTTTAACCGGATCTAATCTAGTGGTGTATACACTGGACCTGATCTATTGGTGTTTTAACTGAATCTAATCTGCTAGTCTCTTAGCTTCTGTTCATCGATCCTTCTGGGGCAATCGAATCTCACGTCTTCAGACTTTTACTGCAACAGCCACTGTTATCAAAGTTGGAAACTTCTATTAACACCCCACTGATCTAAAGCCTCCTCTTCCTTGTATTTTTCTCCTTTCCCTTCTCTTTTCTTTTCTTTTCCCTCTTCTTGCTGCCCTTCCTCATCATATCACCTCCTCGTCCTCCTCTGCAGAGCGGCGTGGCGTTCATCGCTGCCCCCGGGGGCTCCACGGCCGACGACGTGGTGATCCAGGCCTGCAACGAGCAGGGCATCACCCTGGCACACACTACCCTGCGCCTCTTCCACCACTGAGGTCCTCTTTTGGAGCCTAGGGGGTCTCAGCTGCTTCACCACACTGGCTCTGTGTCTAGACCACTGTCAGGAGCCTGTAGTTACTTAGCTTTGCTATCTGTTACATTCCTAATGCTGTTCCTGCACAACGTGATGGGTCACCAGGGCACAACATGGCATCCATTCCTATCCTACTAATGGAATAACAACTGTTGGTTTCTTACTCATGTTTACATCTTGTATTAAAGCACTGCTGTTGAAAGAGTCGGTTCTATTTTGTTCTTTGGTCAACAGTTGGGGCTAATGGAGGTTGTGTTAATGCCAGGGGCGTAGGAATGAGTTTAACATTGGGGGGGGACACATATCGGAAACCTGACAGATCCGGTATAATTTTTAGGTTGGACAAATGCGCCTGTCTCCGATATTGGAGGGGACACGTCCCCTCCGTCCCCCCCGGTTCCTACGGCCTTGGTTAATGCCATTATGAATTAACACCAATAGTTGTTACCCCTTTTTGGATTTATACCATTACCTGGTAAGAGACTGGTCTTAATTTCAGTTTTTGATTTATTTTCTTATTTTACTGGCGAGTGAACAAACAAGTGACTCTGTGGTGTCAATGGTAAGCAGCTGTTACAAACAGTCCTGTTTTAATCTGTTGACAATACAAGGCTAATTATATAGGGTTTTAATTTTGAATTGGATGTCAATTATGTATTTGCCTGCTGATACTTTTTATACATTTTTTTTTCTATGAAGTATTTGTAAAAAAAAAAAAAAGCCAAGTTGTTTAAATCTGTCCAGCTTTATTAAATTCAGATTCTTGGAGCAGTACAAAAAAAGTACAAAAATAATCTTGCACACCCCACTACAGGCACTCACACACACAGTGACAGGAAGGATAAATTAGAAAAAATAGTTCTGAGGAACATAACGAACTCACTCTGTGTCCACCACACACACTTCTAGCTCCTCCCTACTTAGAGACGGGAGGCCACGAACCAAACATGCACTTCCATGTACATTCCACTGCTTATTACAGCCACATTCTACACAACAGTGCTTGATTTAAGACAGCTTGTGCTCTGCCATTAAGAAATCATATTTTGTGCCACAATACATACAAATGGTGAGATTTGAGAGTATAAAATAGGAGAGCAACATGCTCTCGGAAAAGGTATGTGAACACAGAAACGCAGTGAAATACAAGGTGCTGTGCAATGAAGAGAAAGGCACTAGGGATGGAAAGTCACAGCAAACGTAGAACAGAAAATCTAGATACGAGTAGCAGAGCAACAGTTTCAGTGTGTTAGGCTTGTCGCTATGACAACCCGGGGAACTGACGATGATGGGGGGGGGAGTGATTCTACTCCAGGGGGCGGTGGATGGCGTCAGCCAGCAGATCTGGTCGGAGACATTCGATGGGACAGTGTATTTTCTAGTGGGACACAAGAAGGGAATTTAGACGTAGGCAAACGGTGGAAACGAAAATTGTCTATAGTTTATATGTTCTATTTAATGTTTGGTTATTATGTACAGTATTTTGTATGTTTGGTATTTCTTCCCTACCATACCAAGCCGATCCTCGTATGGGTCACCCAAACTTATTAGGTGACCCTAAACACTAAAGTCCATGTGGACAGTTTGCATGGTCTGACATTACTTGTATAACCTGTGACGTTAACCAATCACCACTCAGTATTTGCAGTGCTGGAGGCGGGGTGAGTGTGTTTGACAGTGGGCCCTGAGCACCACACTCACCGGTTGGAAGGGGTTGTTGTTACCATAGCGGACCGGCTGTAGCAGGCTGGCATCCACCCCTGTGCCCGGCTTGCGGCAGTTCTCACAACGCCAGCCCTTCAAGAGAACAACCAGAGAGAGAGGGTTTGGCTTGATCAACAGGGAGGAAGGGCAGTGTAAGGGCTTGGGCGACGAAAGGTTCTGGGTTTGACCCCGAATGACCAGAGTGTATCTTGTAGGCATCCCTAACCCCAACGTGCGCCTTAATGACCTGTCTCTGTACTGTCTAACCCCTACCTGCTCCTTAATGACCTGTCTCTGTACTGTCTAACCCCTACCTGCTCCTCAATGACCTGTCTCTGTACTGTCTAACCCCTACCTGCTCCTTAATGACCTGGCTCTGTACAGTCTAACCCCTACCTGCTCCTTAATGACCTGTCTCTGCACTGTCTAGCCCCTACCTGCTCCTTAATGACCTGTCTCTGTACTGTCTAACCCCTACCTTAATGACCTGGCTCTGTACTATCTAACCCCTACCTTCTCCTTAATGACCTGTCTCTGTACTGTCTAACCCCTACCTGCTCCTTAATTACCTGTCTCTGCACTGTCTAACCCCTACCTGCTCCTTAATGACCTGTCTCTGTACTGTCTAACCCCTACCTGCTCCTTAATTACCTGTCTCTGCACTGTCTAACCCCTACCTGCTCCTTAATGACTTGTCTCTGTACTGTCTAACCCCTACCTATGACCTGGCTCTGTACTGTCTAACACCTATGCCCCTTCTCTGTACTAGCTAACCCCCTTCATAGATAGATAATATATAATCAATGAATAGATTCTAAGTGTCTTGGTGTAGAGTCGTGTCTCACCTGCTGTCCTCCAAAGCAGGAACACGTGCAGATGGCTCCTTCGTACTCCTTCTGCCACTGCTGGCCCACATTGTACGAGTTCCCCTCATCGTAACACACCGATTCATCTACACACACACACACACACACACACGCACACAGCTTAGTCAAGACACGACACAAGCTCTCAGGCTGACCGGGGGGCCCTTGAGCAGCGGTGGGGGGGGGGGGGTACGGGAATCGAACCGGGGACTTACGCGGTTCACACTTGAACTCGCCCTTGCCGTTGCCGAGACACGTGCAGCTCATCATGTGACCGTTGTCGGCCTTGCGGTCCCACTTCTCACCCACGCGGTAGTTGTGGCCGTTGTCATGACACCACTCTGGGGTGAGAGAAAACGTTGGGGTCGGGGGATGGGGTTGATATTTTTGTGTGCATTAGTTAGTATTTATTCACATGTTTTATGTTGTTAAGATGATCGATCATGATTCTTATACAGGTCGTTATACATGAATACTATTAATCATATTATTGTATTCATTAAAATGATTGGCGATTCTGAACTACATATATATATATACTATAATATCACTTTTTCTTTTGTTGTTTTTGATAAATTTTCCTCTCAGGGAGACCTTAAAACCTGTTTAAATCATATGAACACTGGTTCATATTATGTATTATATAAACAATACATTCATGTATTATTCACTGTATATGCATTATACATATATATATATATGTATATCTCAACCAATGGTGCCGACCGTAACACAAAATGGACGACGTCCTGACGGTTGTGTGTGTAAACAAACGGTCGACCTCACTGAGGCTCATATTCATATCAACTACAGTCTTTGGCGCAGCACTGCATTGTGGGGGAGTGAGTCTTACTGGAGGAGTCGCAGCGGAAGTGGCCGCTGCCCATGCCCAGGCACTTGCACCACAGCTTGAAGCCTGTCTCGGACAGGCGCTCCCACTGGGCGCCCACCTCGTGGGTGGTGGCCGTGAAGGCGTCGTAGCAGGAGTCGCTGCCAGAGGCCCCGCCTTCGCTGACTGAAGAGGGACAGAGGGGCGAGAGGGAGAGAGAGAGAGAGAGAGAGAGGGGCGAGAGGGAGAGAGGGAGAGAGAGAGAGAGAGAGAGAGGGGTGAGGGAGAGAGGGAGAGAGAGAGAGAGAGAGAGAGAGAGAGGAGAGGCGAGAGGGAGGGAGAGAGAGAGAGAGAGAGAGGGGTGAGGGAGAGATAGAGAGAGCGAGCGGTGGTGATTAGGGGGAAGAGAGAGAGAGGAAGGGAGTGATTAAAATACAATTATACTTAATTTCCCACAAGACGTTGTTCCGAGTTCCAGAATTAAGGTTCAGGAAAACCCCGAAAGACTCTCAGAGAAGCTGGGCCATTGACATCATTTTCCCAAATCGGCAGTCAGTACTGAGATCCTGGGACGTATCCTGAAAACAGACCTAGTTTCTGGTCTCACCTGAGTTGCCGGCCGTGATGTAGGTGTCCAGGATCTTCTCCTTCAGGAGCCCCTTCAGTGCCTCCACGATGACGTTGTAGGAGACCCCCGAGCTCAGGCCCACCAGGGTGGCGCCGGTGGCGGTGTTGGGCAGACGCATCTGACGCACGACGAGACGGGATGCATCACCAAACCAGCCATGCCTCGATGGAGCGCTTCGCTCATTGATTGCCAGGGCTTCGTGACACTCGTTGGGCGTCAAAACTGAGTGTCTCACTCAAATGGTAGTGCAACTCTCATGCCACCAACGATAACACCACAACAACAACACCCTCACTACCACCACTAGGCTGCAGGCCTACTGCCTCGCTCACCTAGAACTCTGTCTCTAATGCCCCCAGCATACCCCCCCCAACACCTTACAATTAGGGCATTTAGCAGACGCTTTTATCCAAAGCGACTTACATCGGTTAATACACACATTGACCCACCGACGGCAGAGTCAACCATGCAAGGCGACAGCCAGCTCATTACGAGCAGTCAGGGTTAAGTGTCTCGCTCAGGGACACATCAACACTCAGCTAGGAGGAGCTGGAGATCGAACTAGCAACCTTTCGGTTACAAGACAACCGCTCTACCACCTGAGCTAAGCCGACCCTGAACCTTCACTTCAACCGCTAGGGTGGAAGTCCGTCTCGAACGCCCCCACCGATCACACCCTCACCACCACCCGAGGAAGACAGGCCTACTGCCTCGCTCACCTGGAACTCCGTCTCCCCGCTCTGGGAGGGCGGGCGGCAGGTGACCAGGTAGGCGGTGCTTTGGCGGTAGGCAGGCCAGCGGACGGTGGTGCGGGTCTGGGCCTCCTGGGGCAGCCCGGTGGACTTCTCTATGAAAGCATAGGGGTTAACAGCGGGCAGCTGGGGTTCCACCACGGGGATGCGGTTCCCGTCGCGGTCGGGCAGCGGCAGCAGCACCAGCGTCTCGCGTGCCGGCGGCTGGGGCTGCGCACCGCTGAAGCCGCCGTTGTTGTACTCGTACTCCACGCCCTGGCCGTGGCCGTCCTGGCCCGGCTGGCCGCTGGAGGTCACCAGGATGTCGGAGGTGTCGGGTTCCTCGGGGCTGGTGGGGATAAGCGAGGGCTCCACTTCTACGCGGGGCAGAGAGGGTTAGCGGGCAGGTTAGACTGGGGAAGCGGCAGGGGGGGCGCAGTAGCATGACACGGCCAGCAGGGGGCGATGTTTCTCTTGCGCAGCACCGTGGGTGTTAGAGAAGTATCGTAGACACGCAGGGGATGTTTTGAATGGTGTTTCCAGAAGGCATTCAAAATCACAGATACTGTTTAAAGTTTCCTAATAAACAGTATGCACTGATTGTTTAATTCACAGGCTCTAGTGTTACAGAGGTGGTGTTATCTCTGCAGTAGTACTCTGTTAATTCCAAATGCTTGGATTACTTACTTGCTGTGTCAGTTACAGTTTTGTCTGTAGTACTATCATTCTGTGAACCTGCCTCAAATCTGATGGGCTTGCATATAGTATATAGTACAGTACCATTAGAAGTACATACACTTGTTATGCAAATTGTGTGCATTACCAGACACACACACACATAGGCACACGCACGCAAGTGCATACTTACCTTTGTGCTGTTTCCCAGGTGTGTGGAGTTGCTGCATTGTTTGATCTCATGTATATTTTGTGTGTGTGTGTGTGTGTGTGTGTGTGTGTGTGTGTGTGTGTGTGTGTGTGTGTGTGTGTGTGTGTGTGTGTGTGTGTGCGCGTGTGTGCGTGTGTGCGTGTGTGTGTCTTAAGCACTCACTGGTCTTGACTTTGCCCTCCAGGGCTGGGCTCTTCTGGTGGTTCTGCATGGCGTAGATCTTGATGAGGTACCGGGTGTTGGGTCTCAGGCCTGGAAGAACACAGTGCACAGAGCCAGACCTCAACAGCCGTCACAAGCCATTTCAAAACCTGCTGGTTGGTTGGTCTGTCTATCCTACCAGTTGGTACAGTCCACTAGGCCAGCTGGTTGGTTGGTCTGTCTATCCTACCAGTTGGTACAGTCCACTAGGCCGGCTGGTTGGTTGGTCTGTCTATCCTACCAGTTGGTACAGTCCACTAGGCCGGTTGGTTGGTTGGTCTGTCTATCCTACTAGTTGGTACAGTCCACTAGGCCGGCTGGTTGGTCGGTCTGTCTATCCTACCAGTTGGTACAGTCCACTAGGCCGGCTTGTTGGTCGGTCTGTCTATCCTACCAGTTGGTACAGTCCACTAGGCCGGCTGGTTGGTCGGTCTGTCTATCCTACCAGTTGGTACAGTCCACTAGGCCGGCTGGCTGGTCGGTCTGTCTATCCTACCAGTTGGTACAGTCCACTATGCCGGCTGGCTGGTTGGTCTGTCTATCCTACCAGTTGGTACAGTCTACTGGGAAGGCTGGTCTATCTATCCTACCAGCTCGGTGGGACCCACCCACTTGTGACAGAACTTGGTATGCTGAGGTTTGACATCATTGTGGTTTCGGATGGAGGGAGAGAGAGAGAGAGAGAGAGAGAGAGAGAGAGAGAGAGAGAGAGAGAGAGTGCGTTTTATGTAGCTTTTCATTAAATTATTTATTTTTTTTCTTTTTTTCTTTTTTTTTTTTTTTTTTCTCTCTCTTTTTTATTATTATTTTTTTTTTTTTTTAATATTATTATTATTATTATTTTTATTATTATTATTATTTTTTTATATATATATATATTTTTTACATATGTACATATGTATATCTGTATGTTATGTTATATTGTTACAGGTTGATATATGTACATATTGTTCTGACGTTCCATATTGTTATTATCGTAATATTTGTAATGCTTTGGCAACACTGTTTGGACTACCAATAGTCATGCCAATAAAGCTTTTTTGAATTGAATTGAATTGAGAGAGAGAGAGAGAGAGACAGACAGAGAGAGAGAGACAGAGAGAGAGAGAGAGAGAGAGAGAGAGAGAGAGACACAGAGAGAGAGAGACAGAGAGAGAGACAGAGAGAGAGAGAGAGAGAGACAGAGAGAGAGACAGAGAGAGAGAGAGAGAGAGAGAGACAGAGAGAGACAGAGAGAGAGACAGAGAGAGAGAGAGACAGAGAGAGAGACAGAGAAGGGACAGACAGAGAGAGAGAGACAGAGAGAGACAGAGAGAGACAGAGAGAGACAGAGACAGAGAGAGAGACAGAGAGAGAGAGAGAGAGACAGAGAGAGAGACAGAGAGAGAGAGAAAGAGAGACAGAGACAGAGAGAGAGACAGAGAGAGAGACAGAGAGAGAGAGAGAGAGAGAGAGAGAGAGACAGAGAGAGAGACAGAGAGAGAGAGAAAGAGAGACAGAGACAGAGAGAGAGACAGAGAGAGAGACAGAGAGAGACAGAGAGAGACACAGAGAGAGAGAGAGAGAGAGAGACACAGAGAGAGAGAGAGAGAGAGAGACACAGAGAGAGAGAGAGAGAGAGAGAGAGACACAGAGAGAGAGAGAGAGAGAGACAGAGAGAGACAGAGAGACACAGAGAGAGAGAGAGAGAGAGAGAGAGAGCAACCACAGGGTACCGTGGATGGTGGCGTAGGTCTGGCCGGCGTGGGGGGACTGGCGGAGGGCCCGCGGGGGTCCGCCCGACTCCTCGTACGTGACGTAGTACCCGCTGATGCGGGTGGAGGGGGGCTGCCAGCGGAAGGACACGCTGGTGGGGGTAATGGACAACACCTCCAGGTTGGTCGGGGGCTGGAACGACGGCGCGGCTGGGACACAGAAACATGGACATTTATTTGATGTAAACACAATTTAAAACCCGGAAGTAAAAACAAGCAAATCCTTGATTTATATGTTTCATGTATTTTCATTTTATTATTTTATTTGTGCTTTGTTTTTCCTTCATCATAATCGGCATGTAAGAGAATTGGTGACTAACTCGAAAAGGTTCATTTAGTCTAACTTGATGTATTCATTTATATGTTCATGTAAACCGACTAGTATCTCTTAGTTTTACGTTTCTTTCGTCTACTTCTTCTTCAGAAGCGTCACAGCAACATCCGACGCTTCTGAAGAAGACTGCAGGAAGTAGTCGAAACATGTCAAAGGTAAAAACTAAGAGATACTAGTCTGTTTACATGAGCATATAAATGAATAGAATCGGTGACCATCCCTAGAGAGGACTGTCTTTGTGTGTGGTGCCGTACCTGTGGTCTCAGTGAGGGTGTAGGGGGGACTCTTCGCGTCCCCCTTCAGCGTGTACATGACGATCTCATAGGCCGTGTTCGGCTGCAGACCTTCAGCAGCAAGGGAACCAGAGAGGTGTTCAACAGGGAAATACACGGCACATTTATAACAGGTCTCGGTCAGTCTCGAACCTTACCGGTCAGGGTGAACTGCTTCCTGTCTCCCGGGACCATCTCGCTGACGGGGCCGCTGGACCTGTCCACAGGCGTGGTCACGATGAGGAAGCCGGAGATGGGCTCCATCTTGGTGCGCCACATCAGATTTAAGGAGTTCTCTGTCCTCTCCCTGACGACGACTTGTCGCGGAGCGCTCACTTCTACACACGGCAGGGACAGCGTCAGACTCAAGGAGCTGGGTGTGTGTTTGTTTATCTGTGTGTGTATATCTGTGTGTGTGTGTGTGTGTGTGTGTGTGTGTGTGTGTGTGTGTGTGTGTGTGTCTGAGTGTGTGTGTGTGTTTGTGTTACCTTGCAGTGTGGTGAATTCTTCTGTTAACGGTTGGCTGGAGAGAGTGTTTTGAAGCGCAAACACCTGGATAATGTACGTGGTTCCAACCTGAAAAACACACACACACACACACACACACACACACACACACACACACACACACACACACACACACGTGATATTTAGGAATGAAACAACAGGAATAAAAACTCCTAGCTTCCACAATTAGAGGGCGCCAGGTCGAAGGGCAGGGCAGTACACATGGGGGCGTGGCCAGGACAGAAGGGGGAGGGGAGATGTGGGCGGGGGCGGGGCCTACCATCAGGCCGCTGGCGGTGGCGCTGGTGGTGTCGGGGGCCAGGTTCAGCTCCTTGGCGGGCCCCTGGTAGCTGTCCTTGGGGAGGAACACCACGCGGTAGCCCGTCAGCTGGGAGTTGGGGGCGCGCCAGGACAGGACCACCGTGGTGGCCTCCAGGGAGTCCACCTTCAGGTCCGTGGGGGCGGGGATGGCTGGGGGTCAGGGAGAGAAGAAAGACAACAGCGGGAGAAAGCAATGAATCAGAACGCCAGGACTGCTGCCAAATTTAGAAGGGAATTTAGAAGGGAGAACCGTCTAGTCGTTGAGAAGAACCATCAGTCGTTTTTACATTTTTGTTCGCGTCCCCCTTTGTTTTGTACAAACAAAAAGGCAAGTGTGTGTGTGTGTGTGTGGTGTGTATTTGTGGTGTGTACACACGCATGTATGGCTGTGTGGTGTGCTCATTTGTGTGTATGTGCGTGCGTGGTGCGTACGCGTGTGTGCGCGCGTGTTTGTGCGTGCATGCGTGCGGTGTGTACGTGCACCCGTGCATCTGCATTCCGTGTACGCGTGTGTGGTGTGTGTGTGTGCGTGCGCGCGCGCGTGCGTGCGTGTATGTGCTAGGCGCGTGCCTCCGTGCGTGTCTGGACTGAGTGGGCGGCCGCCTGCTCCTACCGGTGGCCTGGGAGCCCACCAGCGGGCGGCTGGGCCGGCGGTCCTGGTAGGCGATGACCCTGACGGTGTACACGGTGCCGGGTCGCAGGCTGCGGAGCAGCGCGGTGCTCTGGTCCGGGCGGGGGGGAGGCCGCAGCTCCCGCTCCCGCACCCCAGGGGAGGAGTACAGCACCTGGTACTTGGAGACGGCCCCGCTGGGACGGGCCCAGGAGATCCGCATGGAGTCCGCGCCCACGTCGGAGAAGCTCAGCTGCTTGGGGGCGTCCATGTCTGGGGACGCAGGGAGAGGGGTCAGGGTGTCGCCCCCTGGGACACGGTATCACCGCCGCAGGGTTTACCTTCATTTTTTATACCTGATGGAAGCATGTTTTCTTTCCCTACGAGAGTTTTCTACTTTGTTAATGCATAATAATTTAAAAATCTCTCTATATATATATATATTTTTTTTTATACATTGGTAGTCAAGGCAGGGCCCTATTGTTGTTAAGGCGTCCTTAACCATACAGCGCTGGGGGAAACACTGCTGTAGGGTTAGGTTCATGTTATTATAGTAATTATATATATTTATTATAATATTATATATATTATTAGTATATATTATTATATATATTATATTATATTATATCTGTATATATATTGTTATTGTGTTGAATTATAAGGATTTTTGTTTCTTACTCTTATTTTAATCCTAAATGTTGATATTATGCGTTAGTATACATTTATCAACATTAATATCAGTGCAAATAGTATTCAGTGTAGATTTGTCACAATTTCACCGCCCATTACAAACAAACAAAACCAAAGGCCATTTCTGGTCATGTGACCAGGTCTCCACCAACCAGTGGTGGCGGTCTCCACGGCGGGCGGGGAGGCCTTGTTGTCCTTGTCCAGGGCGAACACCCGGACTGTGTAGACCGTGGACGGGTTCAGGCCAGTGATGGTCCTCTCTGTCTGGGCTGAACAGGACGGACAAGAGGACAGGAGGATGGGTAAGGGTGGCACCGAGGCCCAAAAAGAACGCCGTACGTCGCCTGTCTTAACTTTATACATATCAGTGAATAAATGGAAACATGTTCATGTTTATATATTTTGTATCTGATTATGTTGTGTTTTGTATGTTTGTACTTTATGTAGGATTTATTAATATTTATTATAGAGGTTATTTTATGTATAATACATGTGTGTGTCTGTATGTGTATGTGTTAGTGTGCGTGCGTGTGTGTGCGTGCGTGTGTGTGCGTGTGTGTGTGTGTGCGTGCGTGCGTGCGTGCGTGCGTGCGTGCGTGCATGCGTATATACAACATGAACTGGTTCCAGCCGCTAAAGGACCAGCCGTTGCCCTGGTGACGTACCAGGGCCCAGGACCTCGGAGAAGGTGTCCCTGGGCTGGTTCTCGGGGGTGCTGGAGATCCTGTAGCCGGAGACGGGGCCTGGGGCAGGGCTCCAGCGGACGGTGAGGGAGTTGGTGGTTTTCCCGGTGACCTCCAGGCCGGTAGGGCTGTCCATTTCTGGGGGGGAGAGAGGCACGTCGTGTCTCACAGCGTATCTCTAGCGGTAACATTCACTCGCACTGGGAGCGGGGGGGGGATCTGGCTGAAAGAAGAATATTGGTCCTTTTCTGCAATGTTCAGACGACGACATCTATCGTGTGTTTATTCTGGTTTTATATGCTACTTTTTGTTATTTCTTGAATATTTTGTTTTTTTGTTTTGTACGCGTTGTTTTAACGCGACGTTTTAGCAAAACTTTACAATTAATATTATCATGCCAGCATTGACAGCTTAGTCTGCAACTGAATCCGAACGCCGGAGGCTTTTTTCAATTTGAGTTCAAGGCACTGACCGCCCTTCTGTTGATTGGCTATATTCCTCTACGTCCGACCTAGTGTCCCATGCTTCGCCGGACACTCGTCCCTGAACCGCCCCTCACCGGTGGTGTGTTCGACGGCGACGGGGGTGCTGTAGGAGGGGCTGTCCCCCCGCCCACTGACGGCGTACACGGTGATGGTGTAGTCGGTGGCCGGGTTCAGACCGGTGATGGTGGCGTTGGTCTCCCTGCCCGGCAGGGTGAACTCCCGTGGGGTCTCCCCAGCTGGAGGCAGGGGGGAGAGAAGGAGAGGGGACGGGGGAAGAGAAGGAGAGAGAGAGAGGAAGAGAGAGGGAAGGAGGAAGAGGGAGGGAGAGGGAGAGGGAGAGGGAGAAGGAGGAAGAGGGAGGGAGAGGGAAAGGGAGGAAGAGGAAGAGGGAGAGAGTAGGAGGAAGAGGGAGGGAGAGGGAGAAGGAGGAAGAGGAAGAGGGCGAGAGAAGGAGGAAGAGGCAGATGAAGGGGGAGGGACAGGGTGAGGGGGAGAGGAGAGAAGAGAGGCAGAATAGTAGAAGGAAAGGGGCACGTTAAGGCCGGTCGATTATTATTGCTGCTATTTGTATTGTTTAGATTGTGTTGTTGTGTTCTTTTGTACTGCTGATTGATGACTGAGGCGGGCTGTACCTTTGGTCCCGTAGGTGATCCTGTAGTATCTCACGGTGGCCGAGGGGGCGTCCCACCTGATGAGGATCTTGGTGGGCTCAGAGGAGACCACCGCCAGGTCACTGGGGGCGTCCGAGACTGAGAGACGGCAGGGACATAACAGAGCTCTGTTATAGTCACCACTGTCGCGAAGAAACCATAAGTACGCTGTCTTCATAATTATGCCGTAACCTTGGCTACATAGTCAATGGTAAATGGTAAATTTACTGCATTTATATTGCGCTTTTCTAACCAGTGGACACTCAAAGTGCATTACAATATTACCTAACATTCACCCATTCATGCACACATTCACACACCGACAGCGGTGACATCCATGCAAGGCGACAGCCAGCTCATCGGGAGCAATCAGGGTGAGGCGTCTTTCACAGGAACACCTCGACACTCAGCTAGGAGGAGCCGGGGATTGAACTGGCAAACTTCCGGGTTCCAGCCAACCCGCTCTACATCCTAGGCCACATGCTGCCCCAGTCAACATAGTTTGAGCGTCACCATCTTTTCACTGACGCTTGTAGACAGACTGCAGCTAGGGAGGGCCACGGGAATTCAACCCAGGACTTACACATATGTATATATACAGCACTAGTACTCACTAGTGCCCTGAGTGCCGGTCAGAGGTAGGCTCTCGTCGCGGCCGTTGACGGCAAACAGTGACACCAGGTACTCGGTTTCGGGCTCCAGGGAGGTCAGGGTGAAGTGGTTCCGGCTTGGGGGCAGGCGCTCCTCCTTGACCCGCCTGTTGTTCACCTGCTCGTAGCGCAGCCGGTAGCCGGTGATCACGGCCGTGGGCGCCACCCAGTGGACGGTGAAGGAATTGGTGGCGATTTCAGAGAAGTCCAGACCGGTGGGGGAGTCCAGGGCTGGGTGGTGGTGGGGGGGAGGGGAGGAAGAGGTGGAGGGGAGGAAGAGGGAGGTCAGAGCTACACACAGATGCACGAACGACTGCAAATGCACAACCACGCAAGGAACAGAAAACAGCTACTTTGTTTGTCAAACTCACTGGTTTTCTGTGTTGTTGTGACCGGCTCGCTCTCTCGATCTCCGAACACAACCACCACGCTGATGTGGTACTCGGTGTAGGGCAGGAGGTCTGCACGGGACCACAAGAGGAACACACCAATGTCAAATCGCTGACAATAACTTGCTGCACAAGAAAACAGTTCCTTGTGCAGCAAGGAACAGTTTTACCCAGTCCTGTAACCTGTGAGCGTTTGGGGCTTGCTAGACTTATAAAGTTATAACTTTAAACAGATATCATGATGATCAACATCATCATTGATACAAAAACGACTGCAGGCTGCAACAAAGTGCTTCATGACCGAACCAGACGTGTACAGTAAACAGGATGTAAACAGGAAGTGCACATGTGGCTCAGGGTACGTGAGCAGATGCCACAGTGCAGTGGAGGACAGGAAGTAAACAGGAAGTAAACAGGAAGTGTAACAAGAGTGCAGTATAGTGTACAACAGGACACAAGCAGGGAGTGAACAGGAAGTACAGAGCAGCGAGTTCAAAAACGGCGACAGGAAGCCCTGAGTCTTACTCTGCAGCAGGACGGTGTTGGTGGCTCCGCCCTCGTTGATCTCTCTCACGTCCTCGTCGCTTGCCACCGGATGGTAGCGCACCACGAAGCGGGAGATCTGGCTGGGCGTGGGCACGCTGGGGATGGACCAGGTCACCCTCATGTGGTCGGCGCCCACCCCTCCGACCCTCAGGTTCTCAGGAGCGGGGACGCCTGGGGGGGGGGGGCGGTTTAGTGACAGCAGCGGGTCAGGGGTGGGACTAAAGAGGAACTGGCGGGGGGCAACCCCTGTTTAGGGAGGTACTGTAACTATCTGCCAAGGGAGGTGAGAAACCAACGCTTTACCCCCCCGTGGTGAAGGTACATCAAGGCTTAGAGAGGAGTAGCTGACCTAATCTGACTAAACATAGACACGCTCCTGTCAAAATAAAGGCCCGGCCGTAACATCTGCGTATTAGTTATTATTGCATTCGATTTTTTGCACATCGATGCATGCGTTACATGCATATTAATATTGCTTGTTTCAACGTGTATGTCAAAGGTTAGAGGTTTAGCTCATGTTACACGTCAATTAGGACTTTATGTGCAATCACATGTTCTGGTTATTTTCCATCACCCCCTTCCCCCCCCACCCGGTAGTCAGTAGAAGCGGTTAAATCACCCGTCTGCGTGTGCATTGTGTGTGTGACCGGCGTGCTCTCGCCGTCCTCCGTCACCGTGGTGACACTGATGTCATAGTCCACGCCGGGCTCCAGTCCCGCCACCGTGTAACGGCCCGTGGACCGGTCCACCGTGTCGCGCACGATGGGCTGGCTCCCGCCCGCGGTTACCACGGTGATGCGGTAGCCCGTGACGGCGCTGTGTGTCAGCGGGGTCCAGCGCAGGCCCATGGTGGTGTCAGTAATGTCCACAAAGTCTACGCGGAGCGGCGGTAAGGCTGGACGGGGGTGAGGGTTTGAGGGGTGGAGGGGGGAGGGTTGGAGGGGGTGAGGGTGAGAGGGGGTGAGGGTGAGAGGGGGTGAGGGTTGGAGGGGGTGAGGGTTGGAGGGGCGCGTGCAAAGGGGCGGTGAGATTAAGACAGATAAGCATCACCATGCACCGAGCCCCAGTGAAGTCTCAGTGAGGGTTTAAAGACAACGTGAAGTTTATGGTGTACGAGGTTGTGTGTTAGATTCGAATTGGGTTTTATGGTGGGGTTGGCGAGGCCAAAGATTTATGCACTCATGTGCGTATGTGTGGGAGATGACCAGGTGTTTAGCGATGTCATTGGATCATTCGCAGGAAGATGCTAAGCCCAGCCCATGGGAAAATATTGTCCCAATCGAAAAAATGTGTCTATATGCAAGTGAAGGGGATATGGTTGTGTGTGTTCATTTCACGTTGTCTTTAAGAATTAAATTAAATTAATTCCCATTCCTGTTAAAGCATTTAAACACCCAGAAACAGCATTAAGTGAAACAGCCATGCTGAAATGAACAAGAGTTATCAATTCCCAAGTACAGTCATTATCATACAACTCCTAAATTATGATTAAATCTCACGTAATGAATTAAATCACTTCCAATATGTAAGTATTATTATTCCCAAAGGTAATCTAATCTATAACACATTCAAAGTTGCATGCATATGTTCGACATTTGCTAAAACTAAATTCAGCCAATGTTAGTAGAGGTGTGCAAATGAGTGAGATTCAGTCTAAAGTAGCGTGTTAGGATTGTCTCGTGGTGAGGTGTTGGACTCCCAGACGAATGGTTCTTGTTGTGAACCACAATGTCCTTAAGCATCCTTGACCAAGATGCCCCAACGTCTACCTGCTCATGATGAGTCACTTTGAGTCCTGCTAGGGATGCTATGCTAACAGGGAGTTCAGCTAGCTAGCCTAAAAAACAGCATGCTAACAGGAAGTTAGCATAGTGGTGCCTCAGGATCCTGGAGACCTACCTTGTGTAACCGTGGAAACAGGGAGGTTAGCATGGCGTCCTTCAGTTTAACCGTGGATACTATTAAAAGGAAGTTAACCACGGTAGCCTATGGACGCCATGCTAACAGGAAGTAGATGGTGGTCCTACCTGGCGTGACGGTGGTGGACACTGGCTTGCTCTCCTGGTCTCCCTTCACTGCCACCACGCTGATCTCGTGCTCCACCCCAGGACTCAGGCCCTCCAGGATCCAGGAGGTCTGTTCCGGACCCACAAACTCCTCCAGGGTGTCTCTGCGCTGGCCCTCGACGGAGGACCCATGGCTCATCACACGGTAACCCGTCAGGGCTGCAGGCACAAGCAGCGTTTAGAGAGACGAAGGCCCAGCTAAAGGCCAGCTAATGGCCAGCTAAAGGCCAAGTGAAGGCCCAGCTAAAGGCCAGCTAATGGCCAGCTAATGGCCCAGTGAAGGCCACGCTAAAGGCCTAGCTAAAGGCCAGCTAAAATTACAGCTAAAGGCGTAGCTAAAGGCCTAGCTAAAGGCCAGCTAATGGCCAGCTAAAGGCCCAGCTTAAGTTACAGCGAAAGGCCTAGGTAAAGGCCCAGCCAAAGGCATAGCTGGAGACCTGCTAAAGGCCCACCTAAAGTTATAGCTAGAGGCCCAGCTAAAGGCCTGCTAATGGCCTAGCTAAAGGCCTGCTAATGGCCCAGCTAAAGGCCCAGCTAAAGGCCAAGCTAAGGGCCAAGCCAAAGGCCAGCTGAAGGCCCAGCTAAAGGCCTGCTAATAGCCCAGCTTAAGGCCTAGTTAAAGACCTGCTAAAGGCCAGCTAAAGACCCAGCTAAAGGCCGAGCTAAATGCCCATCTACAGACCTGCTAATGGCCCAGCTAAAGGCCTAGCTAAAGACCTGCTAAAGGCCAGCAAAAGGCCTAGCTAAAGTTATAGCGAAAGGCCTGCTAAAGGCCCAGCTAAGGCCCAGCTAAAGGCCTGCTAATGGCCCAGCTAAAGGCCTAGCTAAAGACCTGCTAAGGCCAGCTAAAGGCCTAGCTAAAGACCTACTAAAGGCCAGCTAAAGGCCCAGCTAAAGTTATAGCGAAAGGCCTGCTAATGGCCCAGCTAACGGCCTAGCTAAAGACCTGCTAAAGGCAAGATGAGGGCCCTTCTGTAGGCGAGCTAAAGGGTCCTAGCCCGGGCTGGACCGGCAGGCAGTGAGCCAGAGGGGTCAGGGTAGGAGGGTAATAATTGCCTGGTGTGTTGGAGCGGCTCCAGCTGACGGTCCAGCTCAGGCCGTTGGGGTTGGTCAGGACACTGAGGTCAGTGGGGGCCGAGGGCACTTGGGGGTGGGGGGGAACAGCGTTAGCATGGGGTTATTATGGGATTTCATTCAATATTGACATGAACCATGTAATTCATTCAACACAATAGAGTTTCAGGGATCTTTCTGAAAACACTTTTTAATTGATTTGAACGCCATAAGGTTATGAGGCTAATACAAGATACGATATTCATCTCGGGTGGGATGGGAAGTGCAAATCAATCAAAGCAAAATTAACAAAAGAATAAAAATCAATAAACACATAATAAATCCATTTCCTCTCTGTCCAAAATATTCCTAATAGGATAGAGTAGAATAGATAAATTTCCCAGAAAAGTGCATGCATATGATCTTCTGAAAAAAGATTGCGTCAATGGGGTAATGGGTGGTTGTTAATTAGTGCCAATAAACATAATATCATATAATATAAGTTAGATAAAGGCAGCCAATCAGGAACTAGTTTCCAAAGGTGACTCACGGGTGACGACGTTATGGCTGAACGGTTTGCCGTGGTTACGGCCGTTGACGACGGGCTGGAGGCTGTAGGTGTACTCGGTCCCGGGGGTCAGGCCTGTCACCGTGACGACCCCGCTGTCAGAGGTGGAGGGTCGGGGGGTTGTGCCGGACTGGCCTGGCAGAGTAGGCTGGGCCGACAGCTGAGGACCAGAGGGAGAGCGGCAGTACACGTTTAAAAACCCTTCGAGAAGAACACTAAAAAGCAGAGCGGACCGGAGGGTTAGGGGGATGGTCAACAAACGGCAGATTGGAGATCGGCTTGTCACAGAAAGAATTACAAGGCAGGAAAAAGAACCATAAAATAGTGAAAGTGAAACCAAGCAGCACCTTGTAGCTGAACCTGGGCACCGGCGACCATGTGATGATGATGGAGGTGTCCGTGTATTCCGGGGTGAAGTTCGGGAAGGTACCCGTCTGGGGAGCTGTCAGAAGGTTTGGGTCACCGGTTAGTTTAGGTTAATGTTTCTGTTCTAACCCGTCCTGTCATGTTCAGTCCTACTGTTCTGTATCCCTTGTCCTGTCATGTTTAGTATTTCTCCTTTATTTAACCAGGCAAGAGTCCTCTCCTGTCTAGTACCGCCCTAGCCTCTATTTTCCGGTACTAGCCTAGCTTGTCCTGTGTTAGCCTATCCTGGTCCTCTGGTAGCCCATCGTGTCCCTATGGTCGCCTCTCTGGTCCCCTATCTGTCTGGCTGGTCCTAGCGCACTGTGTGGAGGCTCACTGGTGGTGAAGTGTCTGGTGGTCTCGGGGCTGAGATCCTGGTCCAGGTAGGAGTGCAGGGTGACGGTGTACTCCGTCTCAGGCTCCAGGTCCGTCAGGTGGTAGCGGGTCACGTCGAGTGGGACCTTGCGGGAGTAGAGCACGCTGCCCTGCTTGCTGAGCACCAGCAGGTAACCGGTCACCGTGGACCCGGGGGCGCCCCACACCACCAGGGCGCTGTCCGGACCCACCTCGGAGACCTGCGCGTCCGTGGGCGTGTCAGGCACTAGAGGGCGTGGGCAGAACAAACAACGTTAAGCTATCTTCAGTCCAATGTGTGTTGACGACTTCAGCATCACACACCGAGTCATGGTGGTCTTGTTGAGGGGTTAGGGTTCAAGGGAGCATCTGGGGGTTCTAGGAACATCCTTACTGTACCGACAGCGATGTATTGTTGCTCTTTCTCCTGACAGATGTACTTGGACAAAAGCTTCCGCTAAATGCCCTAAATGTAAATATGGACTAACTCCCCGTGTCAATAGTCTACCTGTAAGCGTCGATGATGATCTGAAGCCCACCTGCACTTTAATAAAATTGAATAGCAAATATAATAGTACACCTGGCGATCCGACACCTATTGCACCCGATGCATCAACGCTGTCAAGAGAATCCGGGGAGACTCCACTTCCTGTGGTTGCTCCGCACTTAACGTAGACACTCAGATTGAATCATAGTTCACAGATATCTTTTGTGGGGGTGCTTGCGTACGTACTGGTGGTCTTGAGCGCGGTCAGGGGCTCGCTCTCGGTGGCCCCGTTGACGGCGTAGACGAGGAAGCGGTACTGGGTGCCGGGCTTCAGCGAGGTGAGCTCCACCTTGGCCACGGAGGACAGGGGCAGCGTGAGGGGCTTCCGGGCCCCCTCGGGGGTCATGGGGTGGAAGATGACCGTGTAGCCCGTCACCTCCTCCGGGGGGCCCTCCCAGGTCAGGGAGATCTTGGTGTCGGTCACCTCGTAGAACTGCAGGTTGCTCGGGGGCGGGACGAACGCTGGGGAAAGGGGAGGGGACAATGCTGTTGACGGACAGGTTGGGCGTTGGATAGACCGTGCAGGGGCTGGAATGTTCCAAAGTTTGCTCATGCCGTTTGTCTCGTTTTATTTGTTACGATTCTGAATTCTGATTCTGATTCAGCTACTATGATTTCATTGTTTGCATTTTTTTCCTAACCCTATTTGTTTGGATTCTGAACTCGAATACGCTTGACATGATGTCATTGTTTGCATTTAGTTTTGTCTCGATATTTTTGATTTATCCTGTACCACCTTACGTTTGCACCAGCTGCTTGTATACCCTCCATCTTCTCTTTTCGCCTCACCTAATACCCTTTCCCCTTTCTCTAACTTTATAATGGAGTGAAAGACAGTGGAACACCCCGTTCACCCAGAGCTGGGCCGGTCTGCCGGCCAGATGTGTTGAGACTAGGTTGGACTGGGAGGCACGGTGCCATGGTCCGTCCGGCACGGTGCCATGGTCCGTCCGGCACGGCCCGCCTACCTGAGACGGGGGAGCCCGACGTCCAGACCTGGAGGAAGACGGGAAGGCTCTCCTGCTCCTCCTCCACTGCCCAGATGCTGACGTTGTAGAGGACGGCGGGGTGCAGGTCCACCAGCTTGACGGAGGTGTCGGTGGACGGCAGGGTCAGCTCCGTGCTGGAGCCCTCCAAAGCCGGGACGTACACCACCCGGTAGCCTGGGGAGAGAGGAACGTCACAGGGAGTGGGTGAGGGTACACCTGTGCACAGTGCAAAACACACACACACACACACACACACGCGCGCTCTCTCTTTCACACGCACACACACGCATGCTCGTTCGCGCTCACTCTCTCACACACAAACACACACACACAAACACACACAGACGCTCTCACACACACACACACACACACACACGCACGCACACATACACACACACATCATTTTGTTTTGTATGTCACTACAACTACATTGAGACAGACACACACGGATACACACATCAGCCCGTTCTCAGTGTTAAGCGGTGGTCGTGGCAGTACCTGTGATGGGGGCCGAGGGTTTGGACCAGGTGATGTAGATGCTGTTGTCATCCACTGTTCCCACAGAGTGCTGAGTCGGGGCGTCCGGGGCTGAAACAACAGCAGAGAGAGAGAGCGTCTGAGTGTGTGTGTGTGTGTGTGTGTGTGTGTGTGTGTGTGTGTGTGTGTGTGTGTGTGTGTGTGTGTGTACCGGTGGTCTGCGAGGTGGTGAGGATCAGGTTGGGCTGGCCGCCGGTGGGGAGCTCGAACACGTTGACGTTGTACCGGCGCCCGGGCAGCAGCTGGTCGATGTTCACCGAGGTGGCCGTCCGAGGTAGATCTAGAGAGAGAGAGAGAGAGAGAGAGAGAGAGGGAGAGAGAGAGAGAGAGAGAGAGAGAGAGGGGGAGAGAGAGAGAAAAAGGACGAGGGAGAGAGAGAAAGAGAGAGAGAGGGCGAGAGAGAGAGAGAGAGAGAGAGGACGAGGGAGAGAGAGAGAGAGAGGACGAGGGAGAGAGAGAGAGAGAGAGAGAGGGGGAGAGAGAGAAAGAGAGAGAGGGAGAGCATTACTCACACTTACTTTGTTACTCTGCTATTAACTAGGGTTTCACCCCTCATGGATTAATACATGAACAGTCTTATTTGATGTTTGCTTATGATTTTTACTGACATTTATTGTACTTTCTATTTTAACACTCATTTCTTTCTTATGCGGAGCAGACCCCTCTATTAACCAACAGATCTATAGAACTATGAACATATCAGCATCTGCCGGCTGGCTCGCAGGGGCCACCGAGGGGTGAAAGGAGAAAGGTGAAGGGTCCTTACTGATGCTCTGGGTCTCCGATCCCTCCTCGCTCAGCTCGTACTCCACCCTGAACCCGGAGATGGTGTCGGAGGCGGAGGTCCAGGAGATGACGAAGCTGTTGGAGGTGATCTCCGTCACAGACTCTGAGGTGTCCACCACAGGGGGTGGGGCCGTGGTCTCACCCTCCCATCTAGCCACTGAGAGGGGGGGAGGAGGGGGGAGCAGGAGAGAGAGAGAGAGAGAGAGAGAGAGAGAGAGAGAGAGAGACGGAAACATTAGCATTTCTATCTATCTACCTATCAATCAGTCAGTCTGTTCATCCATCCATCCATTCCTCTCTCTCTCTGTCTCTCTCTCTCTCTCTCTCTCTCTCACTCTCTCTCTCTCTCTCTCTCTCTCTCGCTCTCTCTATCTCTCACGGGAGCCGTGGTTGGTGGTGAAGTCGAAGCGCGTGACTTCGCGGCGTCCGTAGCGCAGGACGCTGATCAGCTGACCCTCGTAGGTCACGCCGGACCGCAGCCCTGAGATGGTGTAGGAGCTCCGCCGACCCTGCACCTCCACCTCGTTCCACGGAAAATGGCTGTTTTTCTAAGGAGTCAAAGGTCAAAGGTCAAGGGACGCCTAGAGTTCCATGTGTGTATTTGCTCCGCTGGGAGGGGCTATTCAGAGGTGAAGGGGGGTTGGGTTACTGTGGATTTTTTCTTGTTATGAAAAATATCTATATATAAAAATATATATTTAAATGTTGATAAAAGCAAAGTAGACACACACACACACACACAAACACACAATACAGTGTGACTGTCTTTGTGGTACAGTCATATGCATACAATCCCAGGAACAGACCACAGGTTTGAATGCTGTTAGTGAGTGTTGAACCTTTGTAACCCCTTGTTGCATCTCACTCTTCAAACAGAGGACATGTTTGTGAGACATAGCACAGGGGTGACAAAGGACAGAGAGGGGGATAAACAGAGAGTTGAGAGGGGGGGGGCTTTACATTTGGCTCGATATAGCTGATATCTATGTGCATGTGCACATTTTATATGTGTGTGCGGCAAAGAGGAGAGAACAAATGTGCTTGTGTGCGTAGGTTGGTGGGTTTGCAGGTTTGTGCGTGGGTTAGAGAGGACTCTCTGCACCATGAGACCCTTGTTTGTCCATGTTCAGATTTGAGTTTGTTTTGGCTTTAAATCAAACTATCGTTTAAACCAATGTTCAAAGTTCAGTCCGTCGCCGAACGACAACACACGTATGAGAGATAAGTCGGGGTTAATGTTTTCCGTCTCTGAGCAGACGCTTCTGTAAGTGACCCCCAAGTCATCAGAATATTCAGGCATAGGGCTGGATGCACGTCTTTGCATTATTTTAGATTTGAACATTTTCTATTTGACCATTTTGTGTATTTTCTCAGTTACAAAGTTCTCAGTTGCAAAGTGTTTTTTGGGAGGGACATGCTGAATAAATAGATCATGTTTTCAAACTCAAAAGTAATCGTTTGAATAAACGTGATTTCAATATTGACCAACATAATCCTGATTATGATTTCTTTCCCTAATCAGGCAGCCCTGGCATACGGTCCAAATGGGAGTAGCCACAAAAGGTTATACCGCTCTAAAGCCGGTGTATGAACATGCAACAGGACAGAGGGCAGAGGAACAGCGGGCAGGCGGGGCGCTCACCACTCTCCACTTGAGGATGTACTTGGTGATGTGGACCGAGGGGGGGGCGTTCCACAGGATGGGCCGCGAGTTGGGCTGCTGCCCCGCCTCCGAGATGGTCACCCTCACGGGATGATTGACCCCTGGGGGGGGGGGAGGAGGGAGGGGGGACAAAGAGAGAGAGAGAGAAAGGATCACCAAAATAGTCACCAAATGTTCTCCTCAAACACTGCGTTTAACATGCAGGGCCCAGCTCTCATACCCACGCTGTTTAACACGTGGCTGCTACATTCACACACACACACACACACACACACACACACACACACACACACGCACGCACGCACACACACACCGAGTGACACAAGAGCAGTCTGCTCCCTACCAGACAGGGGTGTTCATGAAGGATGAGCGCACTGACCCTAGCAGATAAACACACACCTCAGGCCCCAAACCTGCTGACACATGACCTAAAATATGATGGCCTCGTCTTTTACTCATTGCTACGAATAATTAGGCAGTCTGTCCATACATATAAGGGAACTTTACCCTGAATGATGTCAAAAAATGTAAATAAAATATCGACAGCATATAAGCAAGCAGTCTCCCAGGAACTTAACACACATATCAGACGACCCTAATGGGGACCTGACCCCCAGGTTGGGCCACACACCAGACACAGGAAACACTGTCACCGTATTACGACTCATCTCCTCAACGCTAACATGATAACAGCAACCCCCCCCACCCTTAGCACCTCCCCTATTCTCCACCCCTGTCCCCCCTCCCCCGAGGAGGGGGAGGGGGGACAATGACATCA
Source organism: Pollachius pollachius (assembly GCF_949987615.1). Taxonomy (NCBI): domain Eukaryota; kingdom Metazoa; phylum Chordata; class Actinopteri; order Gadiformes; family Gadidae; genus Pollachius; species Pollachius pollachius. The sequence continues at coordinate 24,481,489 of NC_136938.1, read as the reverse complement.
TCACCCATGCTGTTCACTTCAAGGTAAGGGAAAGCGCCTTGAAATATGATGGCACTAAGACGTTTGATTATAGTCATATTATATGCTAAATTTGATATTTTTTGTTGAGATTGCCTTTACTATCCTGCACCCTATCCAGCTGTTGTTTTTTTGACAAGGTCGCACTTAACATTAACTTTTTTTAGTAGGGTTCAAACTTTATTTGGAATACATACTTTGATTGTTTTCAGTATAATCGTAAGTTGCTTTGGAGCGTCCGCTAAAACTAAAGGTATATATTTAAAGAAAGCAAAAAAAAAAACGTAGCTAACAAACTACGAAGTCAAACATCCAAATGGTCCTAGTCAGTTGCCGGCGGTTGCTATAGCAGCAGTCTTACCTCCGTGCTGTGGCTCGCAGGTCATCTCTCCGGCTCCGTTCCCAAGGCAGGTGCACAGGTAGGGGACGCCCTGGCTCATCTTGTCCCAGCTCTCCCCGATCTGGTAGAAGGTCTGGGTGACTGGTTCCTGGCACTGGTCTGGAGGGAGAAAATATTACATAAATATGTACTGTAAAAAAAACTATTTTCCCATGATGGGACAGCACGAAGAGGATAGTTACTTAAGTACTCTTGTTGGCAACTTTAGTTACCAACAATTGTTGGATATTAGTTGTTTTCAATTGTAGCGTTGTTGGTTTTCATTGACTTTACTTTTATAAAAAATGTAAACAATTGTTCTGCTTTGAGCTTTCACCTCTTGTGTTTAATGAAATGGAAATCAGTGATGAGCTCTCACAACTAGCATTTTCACTGGAATAAATAACAATACAAATGATATTATATTTACATTTACATTTAGGGCATTTAGCAGACGCTTTTATCCACAGCGACTTACAATAAGTGCATTTGTTACAATAAGTACATTTGTCATAAGAAGTGAAACAATATATCGCTGTCGGTATAGTAAAGATGTTCATAGAACCAAGTGCAAGTATTACAATCGCTAGGCTAACCCATTCCCCGTGTAAAGCAAAGATAGCAGCTACTGTAGATATACTGTATATAAACAGTATATCTTCCTCCTCAGCTTACCAACGGCGTCACATCTCCAGCGTCCCTTGCCCTGTCCAAGGCAGGTGCAGTTCATCATGTAGCCCACGTCGTGGCGCTTGTAGAACTCCTGGTTCACGTCGAAGGTCTTCCCGGACACGATGCACTGATCTGGAGGGACGGAGAAGGGGAGAGGCAGTCAGTCATCCCATCTCGTCTCCAACTTTCACTTCTCACCTGATACTCGTGAATTACTTGAAATAATAAAAAGTGTCATATTCTGAAGGCAATGGAATTCAATCCCAAACCCCTTCACATATGACTCTATCCTGTT
>NC_136938.1:24467625-24470125 GCF_949987615.1 Pollachius pollachius | reverse complement strand
GACTGCAGTGAGCTGCTGTCCCTCCATATGTCAGTGTTAGAAACCTGCCCCTACATCACATACGTGTTGCCCAATCAGCTGGACTTTCTGCAATATCAGCTATTGTCACACACACAAACATGAATGCAAAAGGATACACACACATATACATACACACACACACACACACACACACACACACACACACACACACACACACACACATACAGACACGCACACACACATGCCCAATACAAACAGACCCACTCACACATGTACAAACACGCACACATGCACTCACACACACAGACGCCCACACACACCCACACACGCACACACACACACACACACACACACACACACACTCACTTTCTCTCTCTCTCTCTCTCCCTCTCTCTCTCTCTCTAACACACACTCAGCCCTCTTACACAACGGTGCGATATCTCTGGGTGATGCATCCTAACTTTCCACAGCGGCGAAAGGGAAACATCGTGAGCAGACTAGAGAACAGGGCCGTAGCCTCCGCCTTACTCACCGGTTCCCGTCTAGACGCAGCCACAGCCTTGCCACACCACCCGGAGGGGACAGCCTCCTGACCCACCCTCACCCCCGCCTCACCCCCAGGTGAGGTGACTCTCTGTGGGACAGAACAAACTGCGGGGGAGGGGGCGGAGGACATGGGAACTCAGGGCTAATGGGGTGAGGAGGAGGAAAAAACATATATATATATATATAATATAAAATATATAATACATTTAATTTAATATTAACAATAAATACAGCCTAATATAATATAATATTAGTAACATCTATAACATAATATAATATAATATGTTATTTCAATGGACACTTTCATCCAACGTGTGTGACAGTATAGTCTTGTTATTGGTTGCAACAGTGGGAATGGAACCCCTAAGCTAACCCTTGCAGTGTTAATGCCTTGCTTTACCAGGCTTGATAGAATCATGGTTAAATCATCTAATTAGCGGATTTGTTTTTTGATTTTGATTTCCTACTTTATTTATTTTATTCTACTGTCTCTTGTGTTTTTGAATCTTGTATTTCTGCACAAATGCACCATACACTCATTGTCTGTGAAAGCTCACCTGGCGAGCCTTCAGGGGGCACATCGCCGATCACGCCTGTGTACACAGTCACACAACTCAAACATACACTTCTGATGGTAAACTGAATCACACGGTCACAAACCAACACACATTTCCCAAAGACGCCTACTCACTGCGACGTAGACAAGTCAGCAAACAGTCTGATGGCCAGAGTGTGTGTGACTGTGTTTGAGCGTTTGTGTTTGGAAAGCCAAAAGGGTCACAACTATGGCTCATTGTAGAAGGGTATTGATTCAAATCGACATAGAGTACATGCATGCGTGCGTGCTTATGTGTATGTGGTGTGTGTGTGTGTGTGTGTGTGTGTGTGTGTGTGTGTGTGTTCACGCGTGTGTGCGTGTCTTGAAGGAAATTTACGGCTGCGAAAGATCAGAATAAATGTAAGCGATGGTCAATTATATGCTACCAATATTTGCAATCAAATATAAATAGCAAAACTTCAAAGACATCTAAACCTACTAGGCCCTGTCCCACGCCCCACATGGTTCAGTCCAGTCCCCACACCCTGGTGCCGCAGACAGACTTTGAATGGGTTCCTATTTACACACAGCACCAGAAGCTGGCATCCAGAGCCACAGGCCGGAGACCAGCCAACACTGGCCCTGTATGCCCAGGAGGGAGGTGACCTACTGGGCTCAGAGGCTGACAGAGGCATGGGCTGGTGGAGGTGTCATTCTATACAGGGGATGTGGGGGAAACCTGCCTTATTCATTCTTTACCAGTAGTGTCTTTTAAAAACAACGCTGGCAGGTCATGATGCCATGGAGGATCAGCGAGACGCGCGTTCAGACATGCACAGAGTGACTCTGGTCTTAATCTCAACGGTCAGGTGATTGAAAATCTAAAATATTACTTAGCACAAAATAATCATAAGGAAATAAAAGAAAATATAAATAAAGGTTAGTGTTAATATGATTTTTACTAATATGATGATTAAAACGTAAACAGACATAAGGTGCACTGAAGGGGCTCTAACAAACACACACACACATGCACATGCAAACACTAAATCAAAGAAAACCATACAAACACATCAATACAAAGAGAGAAACACTCACACAAGTAAAATATGTAAAAAAGGGAGTAGTTAATTTAATAAGTTAATGAAATAATTGAAATTCAATCTGTACATCAAGGGGTTTCTGATTGGATGAATATGAATACATGACAGGTAATGACACAGCTACGGTAGCTCAGCCAATCACGGAGGAGGGAGGGAAGGAGGTGGGTGTCAGGGTGGGGCTTCTATATCTGAGGTGGAATTCCTGCTCTGGCTCTGCAGAGGGGAATGCCGGGAACCCATGAGCTGCCTGACAGACCTCACGGGCTTTACTTCCCAGAACACCAGGACCCCAATCATATGGAGCACTCCTTCAACACACACACACACACAC
>NC_136938.1:24435125-24462625 GCF_949987615.1 Pollachius pollachius | reverse complement strand
TAGCATTGTTACCATTCAGACTCTACTGGATGTGCGAACCCAGAGGAGGCGCGTGCACGTGACATTTCGACCAATAATCTCGGGCCGACATCAGCGTTCCCTCACGTCACGTCTGGAGGAATCATTATCGGGTCCTGGAGTCCGGACAATGAATCTCTTAACACACACCCCCACACACACACAGAAACCTTTCTTATTTCGAAATAAGAGAATGTCAATAATGAAGCACCGAAGCGGGACATCGCAGTGGGTGTCTTCTGCTTCACGTCTCCTCTCTGGATCCCAGGGGCCTCCTTTTGCAGCCTATGAGATGACGAACTTGCGGTTGAGGGGGCCCTGAGGGGCCACAAGGGCTACAATACGGTCAATGCAAGAAAATGAATATGACGTAACTACATAAACACATCTGTTCAGCCTCGCCTTCACATCCCCCGGTTCCCTCTCCTGACCCCCCTCCCCGTCCTCCCTACACACCCAGGAGTGTGGGACGGGACACCTTCCTTGTATCTCGCGTTTGCATGTGTGTGTGCCGGTGCGTGACTGCGTATGCGTGTGCTTGTGTCAGTGCACTGCCCTTCATCCCTTTAATAATACTTCAAATCAAATATATTATAATTATTATCATTCATATTATCATAGTGTGTGTGTGTGTGTGTGTGTGTGTGTGTGTGTGTGTGTGTGTGTGTGTGTGTGTGTGTGTGTGTGTGTGTGTGTGTGTTACGTGTTCTCTGGCACCTCCCCGCGTGAGTTAGCACTGTGCTAACAGAGGGGCTGGCGGGCGTCCTGTAAACCCATTTAGACACAGAGCCTCCTCTCCCGGGGATTAATAGCATCGGCCCGGGCTGTCGGGCCCCGGGCCAGGGAGGGAGGCTGGGACGGAGAGCAGAACCCTGGGATCAGATAAGGTACGGGGCCGACGCCCCTCCGCTCCGCTCTTCCCCCGGTGGGTCCGGCAGTCAAGAGACAGCTCGGCCGAATGCGATGTCCTACCTACCGAGATTCCTATCAGTAAACATGTCGAGATGTGTATCTGTGATTACATACTGCACACGCGTACCCTCCCTGCACCCCACACACACACACTCGAGTGTGCACACATACTCACATCACAACACACGTGCACGCACACACCCTGGTTGATAGGGAGGGGTGTAGAAGGAGAGAGAAGTGCTGTCTGTTGGGTGAATCAGGATAAATAATCCGGTGAAAGATTCCTCTTTCACTTCCTCATGTCGAAAGGTCGAATCCTAGACTGATGTACCTCCACTGTGTGTTGAAACCCTTCATCTGCAGTATTATCTGTGGTTTGGGAATCAGAGGTCAAACTGGGTGAGGCTGACCATCTTCTGCAGACATGAACACCATCTGGCCATATTTGGTCGGGGTTTAGGGATGTTGGAGTTTGAATCCAAACCCTCTGTGCACTGTTGTGTCAGAGTAATAATGTTTTGAAATACAATAATAGAGGTTTTGCATTGGAAGACGATTATTGCAATGAAACATGCAATACATTTCTGCATTCACTGTATATGTTATTGCTAACAGGATTGCATCACAAGATAATAGGCGTGCACCACTCTCCTGTCTGTGAGACCATCTGCTGAATAATTATGTAAGCGATAAACTGAATTTGAGGGGTCCTCCGTCTGTGCTTTTGATTAAACAAAACGAGCAGTGTGTTTAAGGTCACTGCATGATTCACCCATCCCCATGTGTGTTCCATTAACAAGGAACCAAGGAGTGTTTTCACATTTGAAGGGAACGTTTACAATAATATGAGTACTCTTCCAGTAATGACATTATTTTAGAGCCTCGAAAAAGGTTTCCACTGAAGATACTCATTCGTTTGCAATTTTGTACTAAATCTTCACTGCACGTAAGCAACTGAATTGGTTGGGGGCCCAGCTACGCTCTTATGAAATGAATACGAACTGCAGCACCTAGTGGTCTTAAGGGTTATGACACCCATCCAACTACATATCATTTGACAAATAAAATTAACGGTGTGTGTTATTAAGGGCAGCATTATTGAAGGGACGGATTATGATTACACACTATAAGTTGTTTGCATTAAGAGTTGGATCATTATGAAATGAATCATGAACTGAAAAGAAATTTCAAGCATTGACAAGCCTGTGGGCGCATAGACCAAAAGCACAGCAGACTAACGATTAATATCTAAAGTCTGATGGCAGGAAGGCTCAGACCTGGATGAACATGGGGTTTCACTTCATTTCACTTATTTGTTTATAAGCGTGTAATTGGCTTACAGTGAACACAAACTCGGCCAGCAGTAGTGCACTGTTAAAGTGTCTGTAAAAGTGTAAAGTTTTCAAATGAACCCTGTAAAGACTGGCCACTGCATAGATACAGGTTCAATTCCCCTTTGGAAAGTTTCATCCACTCTAGGTATTGAGTCTCTTTATGGTAGAATATCTCCTTCACAAAACAGGAAACCAGGCGTGACTCTGCCCTGTTCAGTTCCTTGCCCAGGCTCAGTGCGGTCTCCCCCAAGAGGTTCTGCTGTTACACTGTAGCTGGATCCTGGTTTAGTAGACTGCTGATGGGCACTTTTGTAATCTTCCCATTAAAACGTATGCAAATTTTATAAACCTGAAAATCGGACTTGGACTGGTACACCGACGAGGCAAAAACCCAATAAGGACAGAAGTCAGACTCCCATACACACATTTATTCTATATAAAAGAAAAGCAGAGCATAGCGATATTAACAGTTGAGAAAAGGCAGGGCGGTCACTGGAACACCACGGTGTCCAACATGGCCGCCAGGCACTGGACGATGTTGGAGGTCATCAGTACATCCACATGCTCCTCCAGATGTCTCTTGGGGTCCTGACAGGATGATGGGGGGGGAACAGGTCATTAGATCCAAAGATATTGTGATCTGCTTGCTTTGTTGCTTGTGTCAAAGTGAGCACGGAATCGGACGGAATCCAATGAGATCGTTAGAATAGTCCATGTAGTTGCAGTCAGACAGGTACAGGGAAACACTCCCACCCACTCCTGCTTACATTATGAACGCATCGGACGTTATGAGCAGACTCACCTGTTTGCCAACGTTCTTGATGGCCAGCTGTTCCGGGGTCATCTTGTCCTCCTCCTCCACAGCCTGTGAGGTAAAGGGTTAACATTAACACAAGCTCTTGAATCACCTCCCCTTCTCACCATCTCCTCGCGGTCGGCATGGGATGATTCCGAGGTACGGGTGGCACGTTAGAGTATAGCATTCATCTTCCCTCTCCCATACAAAGCGGTTATCTTGGCTTTTAAGGGTTTCTTCACAGTGACTTTAAAGGTCTACCCAGGATGTGGTTAAATGCATTGGCTACGCAGATAAACCCCATTGGGGAAAACCATAGCTTTAGAATGTTCCAAAACCAGGGCTCTAAGCATACTTATTTCCAGAATGCTATGCACCCGAGTCTTAAAGGTTAGTGGCCCGCAAAGACATTAGAAGACACACAGACTGGCATGTTCTTGAACAAATGGCTTTTTGCTGATCACAAAAAAGAAAAAGAAAAAAACTTACCTTGTTGTAGTTCTTTGCCAGCTCCAGCATCTCCTTGACAATGTTCTCGTTGAGCTTGCAGTGCTCACTGTAGTCCGTCAGGGTCAGACCCTCCATCCAGCTCTTCTTGTGCAGGTTCAACAGCATCTAAACGCCAGAGACACAGAGGTTGAGTCATGTGACAGTCGCGTCCAATGAGACAGCACCACGTAGCATCATGTGACCACTGCGTCCTATCAGAGGCTGGCGTCGTGTGGGATGCTGACCTTCTGCTCCAGCTCGTTCTTCCTGTAGTTGATGGTGATGGAGTAGTAATGTCTGTTCAGTCCGTGGATAAGAGCCTGGGAACGGAGAGAGAGGAAGTCAGAGAGTTACCTCAACAACAATAAAGGATTATGCACCTTCACAGCTTATTTTCCCGATTTCAAGTCCTAGGTATTAAAATCCTACCAGAGAAATCTGGATTATTTATTGATTAGCTGTGGGAAATTTGGTGTTGCAGCAAAAAACTCCAGGATAGTAATAGGAATGAAAAAATAAAGTATTGATAGTACTACAACTCTAAAAAGTGATGTAAATGTAGATAGACCAGTTGGGCTAGACATGATATTCCATTAGCCATTAGATCCAAAGTCATCTGATCATACTCAACATCTCGATCCGGCGACGTCGGGACAGCTCACCTGGATGGAGGGTTTGTTGAGGTGACCCAGGTTGGATGTGGTCTGTCGCGGTTCATGACCCAGAACCATCATGTTGGCGTTGATCAACCTGAAGGCGTCAATCACCACCTGGAGGGATCACATCAAACCCAGTCACTTTTACTGGGTGACACCTGCTGATTAGCACTGAGCAATATCGACTACGCCAATCACAACCTTTTTTAAACTGTACTTCTTGTCCCTAGTTCAGTTTTTTTTTAGTTCAATTTATTCACTGCTCAAAGACTACACTTGAACAACAATCAATAGCAATCTGAAGTCGTTATCTACTTCTACTCAACTGTTCGAAATATATTGAACACATAGGAATAACGTTAAATCCCTTCATCTCTAATGTGATCAATATTTTCTATAAGAGACGGAAAGAATAATAGAGAACAGACAGAGCGAGAGGACAGACAGAGTGATAGAGGACAGAGAGATTGAGGACAGAGACTAAGGAAAGAGAGATTGAGGACAGAGAGATTGAGGACAGAGAGATTGAGGACAGAGAGATTGAGGACAGAGAGTTTGAGGACAGAGTGATCAAGGCCAGACAGAGTGATAGAGGACAGACCGATTGATAGAGGACAGACAGAGTGATAAGATGACAGACAGAGAGTGATAGACTGACAATGACAGATGACAGAAAGCAAGACATACAGAGACGGCATGAGAGACAAGACAGATGGAGACCTACCTTTCCCTTGACACTCTGGATTGGGTCGACCACCACAGCGACAGCCCGCTCCGACAGCGCCTCGAAGCTCTGCTGGGTGTTGATGTCCACGCCAGACAGCCAGCAGCCGAACCCGGGGTGACTGTGGTACCAGCCGACCACCATCTCAGGCCTGTCCACACACACACAGCGACCAGCCAGGGTTAGGACAGTGCCAACCCCACAGCATGGTTGTTTAAATCACCATGCAGTTTAAGATATTTTCCATTGTTTTGACGTGTGTTGTTAATAGTTGAAGCACTTATACAAATATTAAGTGTGAGTGTTTACAGAGATAACAAGCATTCTGTGACTGGAAAAGGTCAACAGGTGCCCTAACCCCATTGACACGAACTATACTCATCATAATAAAACCCTTCATACGTAAACAATACCATTCACCTCAATCCAAGAAACGTCCAGATTGGCTAATCTCTGGTTGTTCTAGTAGTCAATCCTCGATCTATCCTAACCAACGAGGCACATAGGCCGCCTACACACATGCACAGACACACCCTGACTACGAGAAGCTCAGGTCGTCAACATCACCTGCCGGTCTGCTTCAGCATATCCAACATCTTGGCCTGGAAGACGGGGTCCACGGCCTCAACACTCACACCCTGTCACAGAGAGTAGCAGCATTTCAGTTGATTATAGTCACACACCACAACACAGCAACAAAGTCCACATCCTGTCACACAGAGGATGGGATTTATCACCACGAGACACAGCAGGAAGGTAGCAAACTACTACAACTCATAAGGAGAATGCAGAAGGCATTTTCCAACTCAGATATTTAGTTATATGGCAGTATAAACGTACATTCTCCCTATAAGTTTATTTTGAGAATTCATTTTCATAATTAATAATTCATTTGTATGCAATTATGTCTAGTAGTTAAAGGTAAAAGTTATTTAAATAAAGTATTCAAGTATTTTTTAAGACGATATGAAACGTAAAAACTAAAAGCCCCTGATGGTCACGTAGAAGAACAGAGCAATAGTCGGGTGCGTACCGTCCCTGACTGGGGCATGGCGAACACGTCAATCACTCGTACTGTGTAGTCATCCACAAACTCGCCCAGCATCAGACCCATCACCTCCATGGGTACCCCGGCACGACCGTGTTTCAGCATCTAGTGGACCCCAGGGGACAGGAGGCGCCGTGAGAAAAAGAACCCCAACAACTCTGCACCCAGGGAGGCATTACAGGCGGGATAGCATTCTCAACACAGATAGGCTGAGGGGCTTGTGCCCCAGTCTATCAGGATGCTTATTGAGGACGTTACAGAGGGCCTGCCTCCCCTACACCATCGCTATAGAAAATAGGCCCACTGCAGCACATACTTCATGAATATCAACATAGACCAGATGTTCCTCCTCATTACTTTCTTCTCCTATACTCGTATAGACAACGTGTACATCTGGTAGACGTTGTCACGGATAATCGCATGCAACTTAAATAATTGATTCTGCGAGGACGGGGCTGCTTCCCACCTTGAGCAGTGCCAACGAGGAGATGTACACCTGTTCTGCCGTGTCGACCGCCGGAGCGTCTGTTGGGGGACCCTAGAGTGGCCAATCAGGAAAAGAAAGCAGTTCAGTGAAAGTAGTTTCAGTGAAAGTATTGATTTTGCTTAAACAATCACAAATTACATCAATGATTCAAACAACTAAATAGTGGCTTCAGGGAAGGGTTAGGGTGCTTGACTCAATCTTCCTCTGTCAATCCTTGAGCAGTATGCACAGAACAAAAACGCTATGAAAAGTTCTGAGCACAATTATATATACTTAAAAGTGAACTCATTCTCTGATGGTGGCTCAAAGAAAGCTGAACACCACCGCAGTAAGCCCCTTTCAGAGCGCCCCAGACCCACCTGTCCGAGCCCTGGCATCCCTCCTCCGAGCCTCAGCAGCCGGTCCATGTCGGATCTGGAGGAAAAAGAGATAAAGAAAACTTGGCTTTTAAAATTCTTCACCTCAGCTTATATGGAGCTAGCAGTCAGGTAGTGGATAGGACTCGGGAGTCCCATTTAAGTGGTTGTGTGTCCGTACCACCCCCCCCTTGTCCGCAGTCCTTAAGCAAGATGTCAGAACCCAAACAGGACATAAAGGACAGGTAAATGAAAACCCTGAAAGTGGCTTTGGCTAAAATAGTCTCTAAGACGACCAAAACAACTCATACAACCGGATGACTGGGCATCAGGCGGCTAACTAAGCGCTGAACAATCTAAACCAAACATTCAACCAGTATCTCTACCAGAGCCCCCACCATCTCTACCAGAGTCTACGGTGGGATCTGCGTGCTACCCGACGGGGTAATTTACATTTGATTAAAGCGTAGAGATGCTCATGAGGACATGTCTCACAGGAGAGGGGCTCCTGCTCGCATGCTAGCCCTGACATTAGCCGGCTAGGCTAGGTAAAAGAAGATAACACAACAGAAAGAAACAACACGTTACTGACACATTATCGACTTCTTTCGTTGTATTCCCGTTACGCTACAATTTCATGCGTGTTAACACGATCTAAACCTACCTGTGGATGTTCGGAGAGGGTGATATGAATCGTTTTAATTTAGGAGGAATCCAGTGAGATGTAAAAGGCTAACGCAATGAATCAGCCCGAATCCTGTACCGCTGAAGAAGAGGCGCGGGGAGATGACGTGAAATTCCCTCGTCGGAAGCTCTGGCACCGGTCGGGCACTAACACGTTAACACCACAAGGGGGCGCCGCGTCCACGTTTATCACACTGTTATTGTATAACTAGGAGGGATTTTCCCCTCTGGATAAGAAGCAATGGCACGATATATTATTAGATACGATATAGATAGACAGGTAGGCAGATAGATGGACCGATGGACAGATGGATAGATAGATGGATAGTTAGATATATGGATAGATAGATAGATAGAGAGAGAGAGAGAGAGAGAGAGAGAGAGAGAGAGAGAGAGATAGATAGATAGATAGATAGATAGATAGATAGATAGATAGATAGATAGATAGATAGATAGATAGATAGATAGATAGATAGATAGATAGATAGATAGATAGATAGATAGGACGGTTGATGAACGATTGGATGGATAGATGGAGGTGATTTGTGTGTGTGTGTGTGTGTGTGTGTGTGTGTGTGTGTGTGTGTGTGTGTGTGTGTGTGTGTGTGTGTGTGTGTGTGTGTGTGTGTGTGTGTGTGTGTGTGTGTTTGAGAGAGAGAGAGTGTGCGTGTGCCTGCGTTAATTTGCGTGAGAATTTAATGACCCAATGCAAAGTCCATGCAAAGTCCAGGAGTGTCTCTGGAATTATTCTCCGTGTATGCAGTCGATTAGTCCTTTCCACGGATCAAATGCTACTTCTCACTTTCCGGAGGGCATTAAGGCGCAGCTTTGTAACATGACGCCTCTGTGAGTCTGAAACCATAAACCTTCCAGCGGACAGAATCAGGAAGAGAAATGTGACGCTTTAAGCGGGCGTCCGGGGCCCGCATATTGTTTAGATTTGGATTTGCCTTCACTTTAGAAAAGCTCCGGAGGGCTCCGTAGTGAAACGGGCTTGAATGGATCCACTTTAGATGTGAATGAGAGCACCATTACAAATGGCACTGGTTCTTCGGTCACGTATGGTACACCATTGCATACTGCTAAAGATATGCTCTGTGGTATGCGTTTCCAAAGCTCAGCAAGAGAGGAATACATTTTTTTAATCTGTTCGTTCATATCATGGTACGACAAATATCCATAATAATGATACTATTATTTACCTTATTACCTGGCAATAAGGCATTGACTCACTTCCAAAAATTGTTTAAAAGTTGTTTTAATGAGATGGTGTCGTTGGTTTATTTATATTACAAATAGACATGGATCCAACTAAACCCCCCTTCAACCAGAAAATCAATATTGCATTAGGAGATACAGGATGTTACACATGTACACAATTTTAAAAGGAAAAAAAAATAGTAGGCCTAATAATCCTACAGAACATCTACCGAAATCATAATGGAAACGCGTGTATTGATGTATCGGTCCAATGTAGTTGTCCATCACTTCATCTCATGGAGTCAGGGATTCGGTGACCTCTAGTTCAGAGCTCGTTTCATCGCATCCTGATTCCCTGACATGTTCGTGTGTGCGTGCGCGCGCGCGCGTTTGTGTGTGTGTGTGTGTGTGTGTGTGTGTGTGTGAGTGCGTGCGTGCGTGTGTGCGTGCGTGTGTGTGTGTGTGTGTGTGTGTGTGTGTGTGTGTGTGTGTGTGTGTGTGTGTGTGTGTGTGTGTGTGTGTGTATCGGACTGGGGGAGGGGTTCAACAGGGAGGGGGAAAGGGGCGCCAGGAATGCTTGGTATGCGCGGACCAGAGTAATTGTAAAGCGCTCGGTGTGTAGCAAAATACATTTGACGATAAATACACATCACGACTCTATTTTTCGTCTATAACAGTCCCGTGGACTGATTGAACTGCTCATTTTTACATTCTTCAGGTTGAAAAAACAATAATATGTTCGAATTGATACCGGGACAACAATGTATTTAGCCCGGGCACCCCTCTTGCCGGAGAGATGGTACGGTCTGTAGTAGGTGGGGACTCTGGAGCCGTCGGCAGGACGTCGTAGATCAATGAACGGGACCGTAGGTTCGGTCCATCGTTTCAATTCATCTGGAGATATATAGATGTGTCAGTGCCTATGTAGATTAGGGAGGGTCCTCCTTTAAGCTTGATTTGAGGGTATATTTTTAACGATGCGGATGTTTTAGCGGGATGGATTATTAAGGAAAACCGTCCGTGTATCGTGTGTCTGCTCTAATTAGGAAAAATAAACCACAACTAACCACCAGGATGATCTTTGCAAATACAGGCAACCCGTTGAAGACTACCAATCGAAAGCAGGTAGGCCAAAACATTGAAATACCCGGGCCCTATCTGTCTATATCGCTCTCTTTTGCTCGGAGACTTCCAGGATGGGCTTTTGATGAGCAGTAAAAGCTGAAATAACTTAATCCTTTCATGACATTGGAAAGCCCTTCTCTGCCTCACACGGAGGAGATATTGCAATATAACCTCTAAATAGCAATCCCTCTCGCTCAGACAAAGACTACAAAGCACTAAAACTACTCATTTATACCATCTTCATGGTGTGGGAAAACACTGGTCGGTGGTAACAGCCATGGATGATCCGACCATATGTGTGGACGAGATGACTTCCCCTTCCCATCTCTTCCCATACCATTCCTGTCATGGATGCCAGAGAGATCAGAGAAAACCACTAATGTCGTCGTTAAGCGATATGTTATTTATTAAATGGTATAGGCCACGCTTAACGGCCTCATGTACCCAATTACATGGACATGGACAGGTTGGACGTTTGGCTTTCAGATTCATAGTCACAGGTTATCAATCTTCATTTCCAATTTGGCAAGGAACCTCCCTCTGTAGCCTACTAATTGTGTTATTTTATTTGTTCTGTGGTGCCCATTGCTTTTATTCAAGGCTGTTACTCGATTATAACAGGTGATATTCGTGTCTGTCATGGGTAAAGATACATAATCCGTTTTACTGGATCCAATAATCTGATATAAGAGCCAGTAAGTGTTTTTTAGGTCATTCAAGTCCTGGTTTAAGACGGCCACATTTAATCATTTTCGTTGCCCGGCCAGACAGCAGTGTGAAATTAAACACAATCAGTCAGTATGATTTCCTGCATGGGATCTTACCATGACGTTATTCCAGCTTTGACACTGTTTTACTGTCGTTGACGTCATCCAGGAACTAACTAGGATGTGTGGGGTTGTGTGTGTGTGTGTGTGTGTGTGTGTGTGTGTGTGTGTGTGTGTGTGTGTGTGTTGATGTGTGGGGTTGTGTATTGATGTGTGTCTGTGTGTGTATTGATGTTTGTGTGTGGCTCTGTGTCTGTGTGTGTGTGTGTGTGTGTGTGTGTGTATTTATGTATGTTTGTGTACTAATGTGTGTATCTGTGTGTGTATTAGTGTGTTTCAGTGTGTTGGTATGGGGTTTAGCAAGAAAGTTAGTGGGCTATATTAAGTTTAGTAGTAGTGACCTACTCACACAGTCACCCAAGTGACCCCCATAAATATTTCTGGTTTCTAAGATGGGAGATGGGAGCTTCTAATAAAACCGTAAAGCGTTATTGAAGAATGTTCTAGGATTAAGATCTGCAGTACTTTAGCCTTGTTGGGCTATTTGTATATGTTTTAGTTCCCAGCCATTGATGCATGTTAAAAAATACTATCAGGATCCTGTTGCAATCCTTTATCCTGCTCCTGCAACTTGATATGCTTCGGTAAATTGTATTTAACCAATGGCGTGAAGATAATGCAAATTATGTTCCATCGAGGCCTGAAATGGTGGGCAGGATGGTACAACAATGGTACAAAAATGGTACAAGACATAATCATTACAAGCCTGAATATCCAACGGGAAAAGATGAACAGAGCATAGAAAAATATTATTGACAAGAAAAGATTTATCAAAGATGTTTAAGTGCCGATACGATATATATTACGATTCGGTAAATATTGGTATTCTATAAAAATTGTGATACGATATTACGATTGTTTGTGCCAGTTCTTCTTTTAACCTATGGGTACAATGTTGAGGTTTGGGTTCTACAGGTCTGTAAAAGTCTGCCATTGTTTTACATATGAATGTGACTGAACAGGACATGACATAAATAATTGGAATCTATTATAGGAGAATACAGTATAGTGCCCTCTGTAGGGGGGCTCTGGGATACGGGAACTTTTCCTTGAATAAAATGATTTGCTAGCCAACGTAGCTTTCTTCTGTCCTTTTTTAATTTGTACGACCTAGCACCCAGTCAAAATTAAAACAAAGGCCAAAGGAGGTTGCTCCATTATTATTGTCCCCAACAAGGAAGCGTTATGAGTTTCCCCTCATATTTTCTATCCAATAGAAGAACAACCCCGTTCAACAGTAAAACATGTGTGTATGTCGTTTGGGTCGTTTGGAAAAGGCCTGTGGGAACGCAAATCAAATGAAAAATGCAAGAACATAGCACCTTCCCTCCTTAACTGGATCAAAATGTTCCAAACTCAGGTGTGAAAACATCCTAAAATTACATAACGTTTCTGGATTACATTTTCTTTCTTAAAATATATATTTGAGTCCACCAGATGATACTAGTATTGGGGAAGCAAAAAATGTCAATACTCCAATAAATCAATAGTTTCCCGCCCCTAACTAATACTACATGTATTTGTACAGAATGAAACATGACCCTTCTTTGTTTGCTCAGGGCTTGCATACTAGACCTGCCTGTATGTATTGAACTAATAGACAATGCACACGCCACAATGTGACTCGACCGGCCAGCGTGTTCACTTCACACTAACCTATGGGACAAGGCCTCCCTGGTGGATTCTACAACAGTACCAGTAGTTTGGTCTAATGCTCGTCTGTTGCTAGGAGCAAGGCTGTGGCTAAATGCTTGTCAAAAAAAGCTGTGTTTGTATTTTGCCGATCGGTTGAGTGACTAAGTGGCCCTGTCGTGTCGACAATGTGGATGAACAACCTCAATGCCTTCATTTATTGAGATGGCATATTCACATGTTAACTACACTAGACTACAGTGTGCGTGATATAAATGTCATTTGTGATTATCTAGTAGGACTTTGTGTGTGTGTGTGTTTCTACATTTTTATACACATGAGCCAATTTCTATTCGTGACTCTTTATTTAACCGCATGAAATGTGTTATTATGTATAAAATGACGTAGTATTGTGTTTAATATTGTGTATTATTGTGTTTAATATTGTGTGTTAATATTTCAGAAGTTGTGTGTTAATGTGGTCTAATATTGTGTGTCAATTGTGTAATACTGGGTTTTAATGATTGTCTTATGATGTATGTCATGTGTGTCTAATGTTGTGTGTTCATGTGTGTGTTATAATGAATGCGGGTGTGTCTAATTTTGTGCGTTCACTTGTGTGGAATGTAAGTGGCTATTAAACTCCAATGTGTGTATCTGTAATCCTCCTTACAATAAACGGATGTGGTTTCCTGAATTTCAAGTGAAGTGCCGAACAGCTGAGTCATCATATCCACATGAGTCATCATCCTACCTAACTCTCTCGCCACTTCCTGAAAGTGACAGCGGATACTACACTTATCCAGCTACAGAATAAAAATAGTTTACATATTTATGTTGTCCCGTCCAATGCGTTGCCCTTCTATGCTAACGTCGAGGAGACCTGTGTTGGAGCCCACTGTAGCATTAGCCACCGGTAGAGTGTGTGACCGTTTTCTGTGTGCTTCCTGTTTCCTGTAGTCTTACCCCATGACTCCGCCCAGCCCCAGCAGCAGCAGTAACAGCAGCAGTACCGGCTGGGAACAGCTGAGTAAAACCAACCTGTACATCCGGGGGTTACCCCCGGCAACCACCGACTTGGACCTCATCAAACTCTGCCAGCAGTACGTGCCACATACGCATACAGTATATAACGGACAGTTGTGGACGTACACACATACACCTACAGTATACGTACAATGTACAACTACAGCCTACATACAACGTATGGTTATGGACATACACCTACAGTGTATATACAACATACAGGCATGCAATATACAAACGTACAACTGCAGTATATATACAACATAGGAACAACATGAACATACACACACATACAGGCATGTGTATATACACAGGCTTGCACACACACACACAAACTCGTAACACACACACACACACATATATATATATATACACACACACATGCATACACACGCACCTCACTTGCATAAATATCCGCACACACCCTGTCTCTCACTCTGTAATCTGGATCTCTCCTTATGATGGATCTTTCTACTGTGGAATGTAAGGGAAGTCTGGAATGAAAACGATCTAATGTCTATATCGCCCGCTCTTTCTCGCTCTCCCTGTCTCCCCTTCTCTCTCTCCCCCCCCCCATCGCTCTGTCAGTTATAACACCACTATAAACATCTGTGTGCGAGAGCTTAATTCATTAAGGTCCTCCACTATAAAAGCGGGGTTGTGTGTGTGTGTGTGTGTGTGTGATTTTAATTAAGGTAGAGAGGAGGTAGTGGAGCCATAGGCGGCTACTAGTTAGCATGCTGAGCAGCCCTGTAATTAGCAGGGCTGAGTGTGTGAGTGTGCGTGTGCGTGTGTGCGCAGTGCTAGGCTGAATTACAGGCGCTTGGGAGAGGAAGGCGGCCATGTAAACGGCAGCAGCAGCTGTTAGTGCCGCGCTGGCTCGTGTTTTGTTCCCTTTCCCAGCGGTGTACGACCGGCACAAAGCAGAAATGAAAGAGCTTTTCATAGCAACCAGGTCTGAATGATGATGTAAGCACTTCTGTGGGCTAGTGCCAATACCAGTTGTTGCAGAAAAGGTGTGTGTGAACCCATCCCTCTGATAGGAAGCTGGCCGGTTTACACAGAGAAGCGTCAGCTACACCCACGTGCTGGCCTGAAGGATGTGTGGTTTACGCTATCATGTCCACATTCACTTCATCTGAGAATATTGTTAAATGGAAATAGACCGTGCACAGAAAGGGATGTATAAAGTAAGAGAACAAAAGGGGGACCACCAGTAGTACAAGTTATTATAAAACGATATGTTGTTACTACGATGGTTGTACTTTGGAAATGTAATTTCATATTTTTAGGTTCCCTGAATACAAAAATAAAAAAGAAAAAACACAAATGATGAATTTAAAACCTTTGGTACTATAGTTCTTTACATAATGGCAGGGATAAGGGCAGACTTCTATAGACTCGACTGTGTAGTAATCAAATGTGTGTTTCTTCTCAGGTATGGAAAGATCCAGTCAGCTAAGGCCATCTTAGACAAGACAACCAACAAATGCAAAGGTCAGTGCTCTCTAACTAGCCTACTGTCTCTTGTTCCTTCATCTCTAGTTAAACAGCGTTGCTAACATAGCTCGGAGTAGCAGATACAGCATGGCTTACAGAATCTATTAGCAGAGACAGCTTGGATAATGTAGCATGTATTGGCAGATGCAGAGACAGCATGGCTAACTTAGCCTGTATTAGCAGAGACAGCATGGCTAACTTAGCATGTATTAGAAAATACACTTCAGACAAGCTAGAATATATTAGCATTGATAGCATGGTTAACATAGCATGTATTAGCAGAGACAGAATGGCTTACTTAGAATGTAAAAGCGGTAATAGCCTGGCTAAATTAGCATGCTTTAGCAAAGACAACATAAGTAACTTAGCATGTATTAGCTAGAGACAGCATGGCTATGTTGACATATATTAGCAGAGACATTATGGATAATTTAACATGTATAAGAGGAGTTAGAATAGGTAACTAAGCCTGTATTACTGAGACAGGATGGCGTACTTAGCATGTATTAACAGAGACAGGGTGGCTATCTTAGCATGTATTAACAGAGTCAATGTGGCATGCATGAGCAGAGACAGCTTGGGTTTCTCCGCATGTTATACCAGAGAAGTCATGGCTCACTATTTGCAGAAACATTGTTGCCAATTAAGCATTAATAGGAAGAGACAGTGTGGCTAGCTTAGCATGTATTAGCAGATATGCAGTGTGGCTAACTTAGCATGTTAGCAGAGATGGCTAACTCAAAGCAGGGTTTTAAATGAACACTGCTCTGTTACACTCCCAGGTTACGGCTTCATAGACTTTGATAGCCCCGCGGCGGCGCTCAAGGCCGTGCACGCTCTCAAAACCAGTGGGATCCAAGCCCAGATGGCCAAGGTGAGATTGCATGCGTATGCTACCGCTAACGCTAGCTAGTTCTGTGTGCGCGTGTGTCGGTGTAGCTGTGTGCCTTTTGTATGTATGTGGGCGTTTGTGTGTATGTCTGTGTGTTTGAGGTCCGTTTGCATACAGGTAGTGCCCCCGTGTATTGTATGCAAGCATGTTTGCTTTGTGTGTGTTTTATTTGTGTGTGCTGAGTTTGTATGGCACGCAGAGTTAAACACACACACACACACGCGCCAGCGAGAGCATACACACACACAGGCTCAGCTGACAGGCTCCTCTCCTCTGACCCCATTTCCATTCACCGCCCAAACCAGATGTCACATCCCTTTCTGCCAACTAATCTGCCAGTCGACATTACACATTGATGGGACACCAGCTCCCCCCACCTCCAGCCCCTCTCCCCCCCCCCCTCTCCCGTCATACCACACAGCCCTTTATGCTAGCACAGTCCCCTAGATTAGTACAGATTAGTTATGAAGGTAGCAACCCGACGTTAGAGGCACCGGCGATGCTGCCCGATATTATAAACTAGGG
This sequence comes from Pollachius pollachius, assembly GCF_949987615.1. Lineage (NCBI taxonomy): Eukaryota > Metazoa > Chordata > Actinopteri > Gadiformes > Gadidae > Pollachius > Pollachius pollachius. The sequence continues at coordinate 24,446,394 of NC_136938.1, read as the reverse complement.
ATCCAGTATTGCTTTTGTTCGTATTTCATCAAGATATCTAATATTCACTTTTTGTACGTTTAGATTTAAAGGAAAATCCTGATGCGACATTTGATGGTTTTAAAAGGTTTTTACTTTCCCTTCCCAATAAATGGGGAACGATCGAACAGTAGCGTTGGTATTATTCATGCAAACTGATATTACAGTTTTTTTCTTTTTTACATTAAGAGCTGTTCACACACACGTATGTATCCTTTTAGCTTTTTAAATGAACTCCTATGTTCATTTAAGGCTCAAAGGCATGATTATAATATTCAAGATCCCCATATCGACATCATACTTTACCCCAAAATGTAATATTATCAGCCGTGCTTACTGATATATCATCGAAAATAAATCCAGGCATATTATAAGACACAATCAAGAGTAAACTAAACGAAGGCAAACCAAAATGGCGCCGAGGGCGGGAGGCGGTGGCGTGTGTTATTGATCGAGGGAGCTGCGAGGTGCGTCTATATCAAGCCTGTGATTTCACCCGGCTCGCCCCGGGCGCCGTGTCGAGGAGCTCTCCTGGTCACCCCGCGCTCCCCTGGTCCCCTCCCTGGTGTGTGTGTGTGTGTGTGTGTGTGTGTTCCTATGCCGTGCTATGAAATCACCGATGTAGACCGGTCTCCTCTTGAGGGAGGGAGGGGTGGGTGGGGGATATTGTCGGCGGCTGCCATTGGCCTAGAGCTGGGTAGAAACACAGTTTGTGTTCCACGGTCGCTAGGATACATCCCCATCCTGCGGCTCTTGCAGGAGGCCTTAGAGGAGCCAAGACGCCGCGTGTGGGGATGAGGGAAAGTGTGTTTGTGTGTGTGTATATGCGTGCAACGGTGTATGTTGGTGATATGGCTGTGTGTTTGTCTTCATATGGCTGGGTGTGTACGTGTGCATGCGTGTGTCTTTTTGTGTGTGTGTGTGTGTGTGTGTGTGTGTGTGTGTGTGTTTGCCTCACACACTTGTACAAATATGAAACCATCTGAGGTTTTGGGAGAAGCGGACAGCCCGCTGTGCTCCTGGAAGACTATAAGGATGTTTAATCAACACACTGACCTTCATTCAACTGTGTCACTGGCATCGTATTACTCACGGTCACGCAGGATTCACACTGGATCACTCCGCTGTGCAACAACACTGTGGGATAGGACACGAACACTAGCCGTTTACATAACCTTCAGTTAAATATAACATTCTCCGTACTTACACTCCAATACCAATAGGACTGTGGGCAATGAAACATAATGTCGAATAATAACTTAACCTCCCCCTCCTCCCTCCTTCTCCCCCTAAGCAGCAACAGGAGCAGGACCCCACCAACCTGTACATCTCCAACCTGCCCCTGTCCGTGGACGAGCAGGAGCTGGAGGCCCTGCTGCAGCCCCTGGGCCAGGTGGTGTCCACGCGCGTCCTCCGCGACTACAGCGGCAACAGCCGGGGCGTCGGCTTCGCCAGGTCAGCAGCGGCACCGCGGCGCGACCCATTCAGAGTGAACGGCTGCTAGCCTGGCGCAGAGTAGCCTAGCATCACTGAGCACTGTGTAGCAGGCAGAGTAGCCTAGCATACAGAGTAGCCTAGCATACAGAGTAGCCTAGCATACAGAGTAGCCTAGCATACAGAGGAGCCTAGCATACAGAGTAGCCTAGCATTACTGACCCCTGTATAGAGTGTAGAGTATCCTAGCATACAGGATAGCCTAGCATAGTGGGTAGCCTAGCATTATACTGACAGTATGGTGTGCAGAGTATGCTAGCATACAGAGTATCCTAGCATTGCTGACCCCAGTACAACGTGCAGCATATCCTAGTATGCAGAGTAGCCCAGCATAGAGGGTAGCCTAGCATTACTCACCACAGTATAACTTGTACAGTATCCTAGCATACAGGTTAGCCTAGCATTAGTCACCGCATTATAGCGCGCAGAGTATCCTAGCATACAGAGTAGCCCGGTGTGACTGAACACAGATCTCCCAGTGTCCCCAGTCTTCCTGTAAGCATCCTTTAGCCTGACGACTAAACCTCACCAGCTCCTTCATGACCTGCATCTGAACTCCCACTCTTAAGACAACAGCCATGAGGATTAAAAAGACATATGTAGTCCCATCACGATTGCTATCCATTCAATCATAACCTTCCATCTCTTGAAATCATAATACTTTCCCGGATTATGAGGCATTAAGTCAGAGGATAATTTTTAGCTTCGCTGGCCTAGCATGACGCCTGGAGCCAACATGAATACAGAAAACAGGGTCCAACCTCTCCCCCCCTCCCTCTCCCCCTCTCTCTCCCCCTCTCTCTCGCCCTCCTGAGCAGGATGGACACCACTGAGCAGTGCAACGCCGTCATCGCCCACTTCAACGGCAAGTTCATCAAGACCGCTGCAGGAAGCCTGGGTGAGCATGAGTTCAGCCACAGTCGGGGGAGGGAAAGACCCTGGAGTGGGTGTCGCCCTTGGGTGGGTGTCACCCCGGGGTGGGTGTCACCCTGGGAGTCACTGTGGCCCGGTTTACACAAGAGGAATGTAACAATTCTACAATCGTTTTTTGAATTTCGACCTAAGTACAGAAGCCCATGAGGCACAATGTCTCACCCAAGGCTCAGCCTGCTAATATGAGCCGTGGACTAGAGACAGCCAGGGCTAGGCATGGGGGTCGTTATGAAGTAGGCACGGCGCGGCGGTGCTTCGGATGCATCAGCACTTGATGACGTCGGTCGGTTACGTATTGAGCTGAGCATGCGACTCGTGATGCGCTTCCGTCAAAGATTGTGTCTTGACGTCGACCAGTCACGGTCGAGTGATGCCTGACGGACTGTAGCGACAGTTGGTCCACCATGACTAGATCCTGAACTCCTGCTAACCAGAAGGGAGTTGTGGTTAGACGGAGGAAACATCTCTCTGTGCGTCTCAAGCTCACGGCCATTTTGTAATTTGTAGATGACGAGAAATTGAAGACACTGTTGTAAACAAGGTCTCTGGTGCCTGGTGTGTGTGTGTGTGTGTGTTTGTTTGTGTGTGTGTTTGTGTGTGTGTTTGTGTGTGTGTGTGTGTGTGTGTGTGTGTGTGTGTTTGTGTGTGTGTGTGTGTGTGTGTGTGTGTTTTTATAATGATGTCTCCCCTGTCCCCCCAGCTCCCTCCGAGCCCCTGCTGTGTAAGTTCGCTGACGGCCAGAGGAAGAAGCACTCCCACAGCCCCTTCGTCCCCAACGGACGCACCTGGACCCGGGACGGGGACCACAGACTGGTGAGGACCCCGCGCTCTGGAACCGGCTCCTAGAACCTTACGTCTAGAACCTGACCTCTACTAGAACCCCCTAGCTCTTGAACCGGCTCCTAGAACCGCACGTCTAGAACCTGACCTCTACTAGAACCCCCTAGCTCTGGAACCGGCTCCTAGAACCGCACGTCTAGAACCTGACCTCTACTAGAACCCCCTAGCTCTGGAACCGGCTCCTAGAACCGCACGTTTAGAACCTGACCTCTACTAGAACCCCCTAGCTCTTGAACCGGCTCCTAGAACCGCACGTCTAGAACCTGACCTCTACTAGAACCCCCTAGCTCTGGAACCGGCTCCTAGAACCGCATGTTTAGAACCTGACCCCTACTAGAACCCAACGCTCTGGATCCACCCACATAGAACCGCACGTCTAGAACCTGATCCCTACTAGAACCTCATGTCTAGAACCCGAACTCTACTAGAACCCCCTAGCTCTGGAACCAGGCTCCTAGAACCGCACGTCTAGAACTGGACAGCTACTAGAACCCCTAGCTCTGGAACCGGCTCCTAGAACCGCATGTCTAGAACCTGACCTCTACAAGAACCTCATGTCTAGAGCCCGACCTCTACTAGAACCCCCTAGCTCTGGAACCGGCTCCTAGAACCTCACGTCTAGAACCTGACCTCTACTAGAACCTCTGCAATGGAACCACACTACGAGAAGTAGTAGTAGGTTTCATGTGTCATGTTAAGTGTGGTCTCATCCGTGTGGTACATCAGATCCACCATGCTTTCATCTTGAAAGGATTTTGGATGGACTGCACCCACGGAATGCTCTCTTACTGGGCCGGCCTGATCAGCTCAGGGATATGTTGGGATATGTTCATTTTCAACTTCGATTTCACTTGAAGCACCACGCTGTAGGCTAGAATGTACCATAAATCAATACAATCTACAAAAAAAAATTAAAGAGGAGAACAATTTTGGGGAAAAACAATGCAAGTGATTAGAGATTATTTTTGATTAATTCTCTTTTGTTGTCTCCTCAGGGTGCCATGACGTTGACCTACGACCCCTCTTCTTTAGCGATGCAGAACGGGTAGGTTATGGTTCAACTGTGTGCTGCTGTCTAGTTGTTGTCTAAAGGCCCTGGCCCTAGGCAAACAGTGTCCTCAGTCTACCTGTTAGCAAGACGTAGTCACACCGCCACAGAATGAAATAAAACAAAACCTGACGACATTTCTGACCTCAGGTGAACTGAATATTTACTTCAGCCTCCACCGAAGACTAGACTGCAAATGAGTTCCTGTCGGTCGGTCTGTACTTTGGAAAGCTTTAGTCCTTGTTGCATAATTTGTCGCATAATAATAATGAGTAAGCAAATGTTGGGCTCTTATTTTGAAAGTCAGTTTTCAAGGTGTCCTCAACCAACTGATGGCTGAAGGTTTAGCACATATTGTTTTCAAATACTAGCGTTCTAACACATCTAACACATCCACTTCTATAGAAGTGGACTAAGCACAGCTGTATATAACATGCTATAACCTCTCTGCTATCATTCCAGTCCGTTAGCATGTTAGATCGCTGATAGGCCTCGATTCAACCACAGGTTTATTAGGGAATTCTGCCTCAAGTTGTATGTGTAAGCTTATTTGTGTGGATTTTAAATTAACCTGCTTCCATGCCTGAAATGCTACAAAGATAAATAGCATTATACCCCAGTTTTCTCTCTCAGTTGTGTTATTTTCTAAATAAGGACACACTTGGCATTTTTCTAGATCAGATAGTATAACATCTTAGAGTATTGATCGGTTTTCTGGTAATAAAGGCATTTATTGTGATAAAGGATATAGTTGTGAGTCCATTAGCCAGTATAGGACCTTAATAAATGACATAGAACCTGCATTTTCTGAGATTACTAGAAGTTGACCCTTTGGGAATTAACTGTGACAAAGGAATATATCAAACTTGCCTTGACTTGACTTACGCGTTTATTCAGTGCTACTACAGCGAGCCTGCTCCTTTATGACACCTGGTGGAGGGAAGTGACACCTGCAGCCTTGAAAGACAGGAGGGGCAGAAGGCCTGTAACGACAGAGCAAAAGTTGCACATCGGCCCTTTCACAACAATGATTTGATTCATATAAAAGATCCTATTTTTTTTATAACATGGTCAATTTTTTTAATCTTAGACAACTTATATTTATGAAAGACTTGAGAATAACTTGTGACATAATTGCTGAGGAAGGCGGTCCCAACTGCATGGAGCTGTACTATTCACTGCTACAAAGTCATTTGGCTGAAGCTTTAAACCAAAGTGACATGAATGAACACTAGAATAATGCCATGAATGAAGGAAGTCTTCTGTATGATAAAGAGTGCAGAGACTGGACTTCGACCTCAGAACTCTCCATCTGGAAATCAAACCCTCTCACCACTGCACTAACAAGCTAACCGCAATCTTATGTGTTCCTAGGTTCTATCCCTCTCCGTACCAGCTGACCAATCGGATGATGGCAGCCCAGCCCGCTATGTCACACTACATGGCCCCCCTCTCAGCCTATCAGGTAGCAGAGCCGTCGGACACCCTGGGTCACATGACCAATATGATCCTCTCTCACTCAGTATACGGTGTACACTCTGTCTCTCTCCCTTAATCTTTCTCCACCTTTTCTTCAGCCTTTCTGTATCTCTCTATAACTCTACTATCTCTACAACCTCTCTCTATCTCTCTCTATCTGTCCCTTTATTTATCTCAGTATCTCCCTGGTTTTCTATCTCTATATCGCTATCTCTCTATTTCTATCCTCACTGTATCTCTACCTTTCTCTGTATATATCTCTATCTTAAAGCCTCCATCTGTCTCTATATCTCTGTGTCTCTATCTTTCTCTGTATCTCTCTATTTCTATATTTCGCTGTAACTATCTCTGTATCTATCTCTCGCTGTATCTCTATCTCTGTATTTTCTGTATCAATTTATCCATCTCTGTAACTTTATCTCTCTGTATCTCACTGTACGTCTCTCTGGCTCTCTCTCAGGTGCAGAATCACTCGTGGACTGCCCATCCGTCCTACATCATTCAGCACCCGGTAAGGAGACGACAGACATGACCTCTGACCTCTGGGCTGAAACACCACTATTTACTTTGAGCTACTAAACACTTTTCTGTCCAAGACATCCAAGCCTTCATACCTCACACTGCACACCTCAATATCTAATATATCCTTTATCTCTCTCTCTCCCACATGAAACATGTCTCTTCCATTCTTTCTTTCTCGCTCTCTATTACACTATAGATCGCAGTCCCTCTTTCATTATTTATTTCTAACTATCTCTTTGCCTCTCTCCGTCTCTCTTTCACACACACACAGACACACTAAACAGCGGTCTCTCTTTCCTTCTTTCTCTTTTAATCTCTCTGTCACACAAACACAAACATACAAGGCGTCTCTGTCTCTTTCCTACTTCCTTTTTGTATTTATATCTCTCTCTTCCTCTCTCGCTCTCTCTCTCTCTCTCTCGCTCTCTCTCTTTCTCACGCACAAACACACACACGCCGCACACACACACACTATATCTCTCCTTGTCTCACACACATCGCCTCTTGTTGGCAGCAGGAAGTGCCTGGGTCAGAGAGACAGTCTTATGACTGGTTAAGTGATGGAATATTCCAAGTATCTGTACTCGTTCCTCCCTCCCCCTCCCTGTAAACGAGAATGATACAGTCCAGATTCGTATCTAATGAGAGCAGAACCAAACTCTCCTGTAAGCAAACAGCTGATGTAGAAGAAAGTATTTTACTCTACGTATTTTTTGTTCAAATCATGTTTAATATATATATACATATATATATATATAATTTATATATATAGGCCTATATACAAATATCATTTTCTATATATATACATATATAATTGTTTAAAAGAAGATCTGGATATGAACACATTTATTAATATATTAATATTAACAGAATATATATATATTTTCATTATATTATTAATATATAAATATTTATTACACATGGTCTGTACTTAACAATACGTTGGTAGGTCTCAGGTGTGTTTATATCATCAATTATTGCTATTATCGACACGGTCTTTAAGTTCAAAGGAGGGTTATGTGATTCCCTACTGAGCCGTGGGCCTGGACAAAGGGCCTAGACAGGTTTTAAACGCGTTTTATACCCAGAGAGACAAAATGTGTGCCGCCTATAACTCCCAAAAAACAGAAACAGAGGCAGAACCTGTTGACAATCAAAAGAGGAAAACCATGAGAAATCCCCCTGGGATGTCATATGGTGTCGGACCCACAAATGATGACATTGAGGGCAGTAAACTGACAGTAAAAGGTTATTAGCATTTCAAGCACTACCAGTAGTTCTCTCTCGACATGAGCATACGGGCAGAGGGAGAGGTCTGATGGCCCTCCCTCGCCCCCAGTTACTATTGGACAGGTGCCCATCTCCCACCCCTAAATAGTGACATATTGGATTAAATCGAAACGTCAACTCAACCTCATCTCTATTGGTAATGATTGACATTTGTAAAATAAATTATAATGATCAATTCAAAACCGTCCCAAATTGTATGTTCCGGCCCAAGGATAAATTTCCAGTCTAATGCAAAAGTAGCCCAATTGGGTAGTAAACCGCCCAATCTGGCAACACTGTTTGGTTTGGGTTTTAATTTGGAAAGCATTTACGTGAAATCCCTAACCAGCCGCTGTGTTCTCTACCGCAGGCTGCCGTGATGTCGCCCCCTGTGGACCCTTCCGTGCCACTGCACCCCTCAGCGCTGCTCGCACAGCAGATGGGCCACTTGTCATTGGGCAACAGTGGAACGGTGAGAGGATTCTGGGAAATGGAGTTTATACCCTTTGCAGTGATGTATTTGGAAGCTTTTCCACATGCTGAAATCAGGAAAAATCCGGGACAGATAGATGCACAGTAGAGCTCAAAACTATTCAATTTGTAATATTTTGTGTTTGTTGTGATTGTTTTGCAGTATGTTCCTGCTAATGCTGGTGTCCCTGGAGCCTACATGCCCCAGTACGCAGCCATGCAGCCTGTACCCGTGAGTTGGACTCAATATCCCAGCATGCACTGGGCTTTCCCCCATATCCATCATTCATAATTCCAGCCAGTAAACTCACAGACCTACCAACCTATAAATTAGGATAGGAATATAAAATATATTACCAAATAAATATGTATATCTAACACTTTCTTATTGATGTTGATTTGTCATTTTGAGTCCTTTTATTAGGATAAATGAATGTGTTTTAAATCAGTGTAAAACCGTTTACAATTGTAACCAGATATAGACCTTGATTGCGTTGCTATTTTATTTTACACATGAAAATCTTTGCACCTTAGTAATGAATAGGCCTACAGTTGGACGCCATGGGAACGAACAGTCCTTCATTCAGTCACCATGACGATAAACGATACGTCATGATGCCAGTTGCCGGCGAATTGATGAACAAACTTAAGACTCAGTTGCCGTGGCGATGAAACGCCGTCATTAACGTTTGTTTGTTTGTTTGTTTTCCGTCAGGACAACGGCTCACAGCAGCCAGTGAGCTCCTCCAATAACTCCTCCCCCTACAGTCAACACAGCAAGTAAACACAGGTACGCTCTCCGCGTCACATGACCATCGCTCACCGTCCAACACCAGGACGTTTGATTGGACATCACAATGAGTATGAGGATGAGGGAATGATGGGGCGGTGGTGATGATGGTAATGATGTTGATGGTGGTGGTGGCGATGGTGATGATGGTGGTGTTGATTATGAGGGCGGTGATGCGTTAGATAACTCAGTGTTTAAGGTATTGTTAACCTTATGTTGATGTAAGTGGTTCTTCAATTCCTCTGACTGTGTGTGTGTTTGTGTGTTTTCAGTGTCAGACGACGCCCTGAGATACAATGGGTGGATGCCTGCCGGCTGCTGATTGGTTGACAGCTCCGCCAGGCTCCTTCCCCCGCCCCCCCCCTTCTGACTTTGAGTGACACAGGAAGTGTCCAATCAGAACACTCTTTCAGAACGGAGACCCCCAACATCCTAAACAGACTCAACAAGATGACAGCCGAGAGTTAAAAGCAAAGGTTTATTTTGATAAGAGACCACATGTACATTTTATTTCCTTCCCAAACGTATTCAATAGGACTTCCTCGTGTGTGATGTGATCTTTCAAAAAAATGCATGAAAATATTTTCTTTTTTTTATGTGAAGGACATTTTTTTTAAATGATTTTTAGTGAGTTTTATTTGTGAGGTATTGAACACTCTGCTTGCACTCAAGTTTTAAGTTTTATAATTTGCTTAACTACGTTTTTTTTTCTTTATTTGTTTCAGTTGTCATGAAGTAGCTTTGCATAGTCAAAATATTTTCCAACGACACGAACAGCTAATGCAGATAACCATTTTTATTAGGAAATCTAGGATTTAAAAAATTGGAAAAGGTGCCTTCTTCATGTCACATTAAATCCCATAATACAAACTCTCTTTCCAATGCTAGCTTACAACTAGCTTATGCTAGAATCATACTCAAATCCATCCGTCACATCGTGTGTTTACGGAAATGTCCAAAACCCCACCCCCGATCTCCTGGTATTAATAACCACTGCGAGAGTACAAAAGCAATACATCCAAGAATCCCAACGCGAAAGGCATAAAAACACACAAGGAGACGCCAGAGGAAGAAAAAAAATGATTCTCTGCATCTTTTCTTCTAACTTTTATTAGTTTTTATCTTGTCAAGCGACAACCGACGTTACAAAAAATAATTTGAGCGAAGAATCTTTCCAGAACGGGCCGGTTCGGGAGAGGTTTGTCAGTTAGCTCGCTAGTTAGTTTGTGTGTTGTTTTCTCTCTTGAGGTCAGTGTGACCAGAGATCTACCTCAAGGTTCCTTAGGTCTGGCCGGTGCATCGCGTGGGCTTGCAGGTACAGCCCCCTCCTCCTCCTCCTCCTCCTCCTCCTCCTCCTCCTCCTCCCCCCTCCCTCCACCAGACTGGACCTAAGCAGACCCTACGCCTCGCTCGGGAGCGGGCTGATTCCAACTTTTACTTCTCCCACATGGAATATATACACTCTGTTGTTGTTGATGTTGTCGTTGATGTCGTGCTTGTTGTGCTTGTTGTTCTCAGAGAAACATTGCGTGTGTGTGTTGCTGCATTTTTATTTGTTGACTCCCCCACCCACCCCACCATCGAACCCCCACCACCACCACCATGACCCCTCACTCCTCACTCCTCACCCACGCCCCGCCCCTAACCATACTTTTTAAACTTTTCAGTTGGTTTTATGTTCACTTTTGTTTTGTTTTTTAACATGCTGTGTGTTGTTTCCTTTTGAAAAACCCGTTATAGACGAGACGAATCCCGTGCCCCTTCCCTCCCCTCCCCAAACCCCCCATCCCCTCTTGAAATGCTTCCTTTATTAAAACGCTTGGAAAACGAAAAAGAAACGCAAAAAGAATGACAAAAAAAAAATCAATCACGCCGATGGTTTTGCTTCAACACCACGTTGCTGTAACTTCTTCCTCCTCCCCTTTATTGGTCTAAAGGATTTAACGCTAAACACAGCTCTGTGACACTGCTAGGGTCCTGAGTACACCACAACGTTCACCTTCTCTGGTCATCCACCCTCTTTTATCGACACTAAAGGAAAAAACAACAACAATTTTATACTCGGAAACGGAAAACACAAAGTTCTGTGCTCTCACAAATATTAGCGTTAATACTCACCGTCGATTTATGGGTTGAAAAAAAGAAAAGAAAAGTGGAATTGTTTATGAAAGTGTTTCAAAAGAAAGTGATCTTTAATCTAAATTTAGCAATAAATGGTAATTAATTTGACGGTCTCCTTTGGTGTGTATTGAGGACTGTCGCCGTGGCAACAGCAATGACAGCATGTCTTAAAGAAGGTCAGAGGTGACTAGAGTAGATTTGTAAATTATATAAAAACGATGGCCAAAAGAGAAAAAAAAGTGTGACTTTTTTGTTGATATATTTTGTTTTTGTCTTACATGTCT
>NC_136938.1:24410125-24425125 GCF_949987615.1 Pollachius pollachius | reverse complement strand
GATTGGTCGAAACTCTCGTAGGTGCGGCATCTCATTGGTTGGAGATCTCACGGCTTTTGCGTCTCATTTCTTTGATGTTGGTTTGGGGGAAGGCTCAGCCAATGGGGGGTGAGTCATGCAGGACTGAAATGAAGAAGAAGTACAGTCACCGGTTGGGGTTCATTATCAGTAAGCTGAACACATTTTTGATTCATTGAGCACGCTCCGCGGACCTGTTGGAACACGCCTCTGTCCCTGGTCCATGCCTTTCTCCTCCCAAAGACTTGTTGACGGGTTCCACGGCTGTAACAGTGGACCTACTGTCGACTGTGTGTCTTTTAATGTGTGTTTGTGTGTGTGTGTGTGTGTGTGTGTGTTGTGTGTTGTGTGTGTATGTTCGTCAATGTTTGTGTGTTTTCCGTGTGTGTGTGTTTGTGTAATGGGGGTTGTGCGTTTGTGTGCGTGTTTGTGTACTGAGAGGTGTGCGATTGTGTGTGTCTGTGTGCATGTATGTGCTTGTGTCTGTGTTTACAGTTTGTGTGCATGCACGTGTTTGTGAGATTATCTACGTGTTCATTTGTCCGATGAGGGGATGTGTGTGTATATATGTGTGTGTGTGTGTGTGTGTGTGTGTGTGTGTGTGTGTGTGTGTGTGTGTGTGTGTGTGTGTGTGTGTGTGTGGTGCATATTTATGTGTGTTGCTATTGTTTTTCAGAACTATGCTAATCTGATACCGGGTGCCACGGTGGCGGTCTTGGCATCCGACTCCCGGAACATCCTGGAGCTCATCATCACGGCGTACAAAGTAAACATGACTTTATTAACAACACAAAGCAACCCTCCTCGTGGATCCCGAACAGCAATAAACACAGTGCACGGTCAGACTTTGGTCGTCCGCATTGTTTGGAATCAGGAGTCTGTTCATCATTAGCTCAGCAAGTTAGTTTTTATGCAAGGAAGGAGTCTCTGGTGGTGTTGGGCTGGTGTTGAAGATCCCATCAGCCTTTATATTAAACAGTATGAGCTCTATAAAACGCAATATCACTGCACATTAGACACATGCAGTGATGTATTGAAAGTTTCAATGGAAAATTAATTCCTTCCACGTGAGTTAAGGTAGTTTGAACAGGCGAGTGCCTTGGATTCGCGTTAGCGTCTTAGATGAAGTTAAAGGTTTTGCAGTTGTAAAAAAAGTGTGCGTTTGTAAAGAGCGTTTAGGCAGTTTTTGGAGAAATGCTTTGAGGTTTTGTCATTGCAGAACAATTTTGACCTTGAAGGTTTACAGTTTGTCATATTGTAGCATCACCAATATATTGTCAGCGAGGAGGCGTCACACCAAATCTTCTATCCTAACACTACCATGAAAGCCCTCCTCTTTGCTCTCCTACTGGTTTGTTGCTTTGTTCTCGTTGTGTGTTATTCTGACATACTCTCCCGCTTTCCCTCTGTCATACACTTCCCCTGGTTTTCCCTGGCCCTCCCTTTACCTCATGATGGTAACAAGCCTGAGCACGCTAGCATTGTTTCATCTCCTGGCTCTTGCTCTGATTCTCTCTTTCTTCTCTCTCTCTCTCTCTCTCTCTCTCTCTCTCTTATTTCCCTCTTTCTACCTCTCACTCCCTCTTCACTTCAATGAACAATAATAATTGTCATGGGGAAATACATGTTTACTACACCGAATCACATTTCACGAAATTGTCGTAAATCTTGTTCTCAATTACTGATCCAACATATTGTGCCGTGTTATCCTCGTTGCACTATTAAAGAGCAAACACATTAGTTCGCATTCATTGCACCTTCTGAATACTCCTCCTTGTTTGTTTGACGGCACAAAGAAAACCAGAGCTTCATATGAGTGAGTCAGTTAGTCAGTGGAACACAGACCCATTCAACCATTCATCTGTTGGTCGGGTCACCTGACTTCCAGACAAACTGTTAATCACAACTGCGCTGCGTCCACACTTGGGTCGGGTCAGACACACCTGGCTCTGAGTCAGTCGATCGTGGGAGGTAAAATATGGGATCAGACAGGGGAAAGAACCGGTCAAAGGTCATGTCCCCTAGGTTACGTCCTTAGGTTAGGAACACACCCTCCCCATTACTGCACTACCCTGCCCCGATCTGTCGAGATGCCACTTAATGGTACGTTTACAAAGCATTGGGTCGTTAAGGTGGCGTTCTGCTTTGTAACTGTATCCTCTCACTAACGGATTGCTTCAGACATTTCTGCGTTGAGAAGCATGAAGGAAATAAAGAAGAGCATTTAAGGTTTTCTTAGCACTTTGACCACGATCACATAACAAAAAAAAGGCATTTAGTTATTGTGTTATGAGAATTGTAGGTGTGCTTTCAGATGGGAGTGGCAGGATCTGTTAGGGGTCAGGTCTAGGGACATCTGGTGGACAGGTGGAGAATGGAAACTCAATAAAAAAAAAAAATGTAGTCAGACTTGTAGCTGTTATAAACACTATCATCACTATAAAGCACAATCACGTTTAAACCACTGCATCCAGCATTGCAGGTTTTGCAGACACTATGATCAGTATAAAACACTGTCACATTTAGAAACCTACATTGTGGCCCCTGCTCCTGTTCCTCCAGGATCTGCGCTCAGAGATAGAGCTGGAGGTGCTGGGAGACACAGAGGAGCTTCAGATGGCCTTCACCTCCATCTGCCCCGACGGGAGCATCTACCCCGGTCTCAAACGCTGCTCCAGCATCAAGGCTGGAGACACGGTCAGCCACTGTTCCCTCTAAGAGCAATTCCCTTTTATCAGTCACCTTCCATTTAACTCTTTATCTCCTAAACATGAGTCCACAACTTTTCACACTTTTCCTGAGTTTACTGCTCTCTAAAAGTGATGCCCTTGTTCTAAACATGCTAGTGATCAAGTCACATCAGTGCAGGTCTCAATAAGTTAGTTTAACCATAAAACAGAAGTTTTATCCTTTATCCAATACTTTTGGATAATAGGGTGAGGTACCCATAGTTCCCAGTAAATGACTGGGATAACATAGCAGGCACCTTGATTACACTGCTCACACATGCAGCCATGTTCAGGAGCATTTCTTTCTTGTACCAGTAACATTTCTTTCCAGTACATTCCTTTCTTGTACCACTCACACATGACCCCATGCAGGACATTCTCTGGAACATTGCTGGAACAGACTGCATTCATGAATGGGGCTTTACACTGCATTGAGGATTCTCGGTAGAACACGGCGACCTCCTAGATTAGCCATGGACAATGCAGCTTTCCCTCACTTTCCCTCCACTCGAAATCGCAGTGTTCCCAAGCTCCGTGCGGCGGTCTCCTGAACTCCCGGTGTTCGGCGTGTCTCCCCTTCAGGTGGTGTTCAACGTCTCCGTGGAGCTGACCTCCTGCCTTCCCGCCCCAGGTCGCTTCCTCCTGAGGCCCGTGGGCTACCAGGACGGGCTGGTGGTGGACCTCAGCTCCCTGTGCTCTTGCAACTGCCCACCAGCGGCCCCCCACCCCAACACCACCAACACCCCCGCCTCCAGCACCAGCACCCCCGCCGGCCTGTGCCACGAGGGCCAGGGCTCCCCGGAGTGCGGCGTGTGCGTGTGCCAGCCGGGGTTCGTGGGGTCGCAGTGCGAGTGCAGCGAGGAGGAGGCGGTCGCCGGGGGCAACGGGGCTGGTTGCCGGGCGACCGAGGATGGGGGGGCGGAGTCTTGCAGCGGCCAGGGGGAGTGCTTCTGTGGGCGATGCCTGTGCCACCCCTCCAGCTTCGGACGGGTTTACGGCCGCTTCTGCGAGTGCGACGACTACTCGTGTGTTCGGTTCCGCGGCGAGCTCTGTGGAGGTGGGTTTGTGTGTTTGTTTGTGTGTGTGTTTGCGTGTGTGTGGTGGAGAGACGGCGCCAGAAGCATGTCATTTGCGGACAACCCCTTTTATTACTGTTTGGTGTAATTATGTTTTGTTTGAACAGACACTTGAGAGTATTACACGGTGTTAGATGTGTATAATAAACTCAGTGTTGTTGTGTGTGTGTGTGTGTGTGTGTGTGTATGTGTGTGTGTATGTGTGAATGCGGCTTTTGGTGTGTTTGTTTGTGTGCTTGTGTGTGTGTGTGTGTGTGTGTGTGTGCTTGTGTGCATGTATGCACGGATGTCTGTGCATTTGTCTGCATGAGTGTGCCTGGTTTTGTGTGTATGCCTGTATGTATGCGTATATCTGTGTGTGTGCATACGTATGTGTGTGTGTGTGTGTTTGTGTGTGTGTCTGTATGTATGCTTGTGTCCGTGTGTGTGTCCGTGTGTGTGTGCGTGTGCGTGTGCGTGTGCGTGCGTGTGTGCGTGCGTGTGTGTGTGTGTGTGCGTGTGCGTGCGTGTGCGTGCGTGCGTGCGTGTGTGTGTGTGTGTGCGTCCAGGCCACGGCCAGTGTGACTGTGGTCAGTGTGTGTGTGACAGCGGCTGGCTGGGGGAGTACTGTAATTGCAGCAGCAGCACAGAGGCGTGCGTGTCCCAGGACGGGACGGCCTGCAGCGGCCGGGGGCGCTGCGACTGTGGCCAGTGTGTGTGCTCCGTCCCGGGAGCTTCAGGGAAGCTGTGTGAGAAGTGCCCCACCTGCGGAGAAACCTGCACCTCAGCAAGGTAGCCACGGCCTCCACACCACCTGGGTTACCCCCAGGTGTTCATCACTGTGACCTTCTTGACGTACTCAAACACTCGGTAGTAGCTACTTTGTTTGTTTAATCGTAACAAATCCACAACTTATTGAGCATACTTACAGAATACATATTACTGATTATATTATTATTACTGAAAAACAAAGTCTTTCAGGAGTAACCGTTGCCTAAATCCAGCGGTGAACTGTGGCCGGTTTCAGGAAGCTGTCCTTGGTTAGGTTAAGGGAACACAAAGTTGTCTTCTAGGCATGGCGGTTCCACAAACTAGAACCAAACTACAGTGGCCTCAACTCTAACCACCATTGTTTGAGGACGTGCCAAACTAGCCATGAGGCGTGCCTTATGCAGATATGTTTGCTAGCGATGTCAATAATGAATGGATGTAAAGCCTGGAACTGCAAACAAGCAGTTCCAGGCATTTGCGGTGTGTGTGTGATGTGGTCTTTGGGAGAGAGTCCCTTTGGCTTGAACGTTGAGCTTTGTAGCTTTGCAGACCTTTTACAGAAAGAAAGCTAAATGAATCCCTATAGGTGAGTAGAAATGTCCAAAAGCATATTATGACCCCTTTAACATTATCGAACCATTGCAAGCCAATCAGCACTCAAGTAGAGCTGGATAGTCTAATCCGTGGTTAAGGTTTACTCCAAGCCTGAAGGCAAGTCCTTAAACAAGATGGCCTAACCCCTACTGCTCCTTTATGCCATGTACTGGAAATCATTGAAAGTCCATTTGGCAAAAAGTGTGTGATATATAGTAGAGAACTTCTGATCTCCTGTGGGTATTTAAATCTATAACTATCTAGTCGTTTAGCCATTTATCTAAAGTGACTTAGAGTGAGTTTCCTGTCATTAAGAAACCAGTAGCGGTTAGGTGGCGTCTCTCGCTCTAGTATGCCTACAGGTAAGGCTTCGAACCCACACCCACTGCACTAATTTCACCTGTCTGATATGGTATGAGAATCCTGAGAGCAGCACAGACCTCGCTCTCCTCTTTCTGCGTTTCTTTCTTCCCTCTTTCGATTCCGTGATATCCCATTCCAGTTCCCTTGTTCTTCTTTGTCTCCGCCGTCTTTCTTCACGAGTGACATCAAAAGATAACTAATGGCCCCCAACACAAAGCACGGAGCTTTCCTTTCTGCCGTGCAGTGGGGCTGTCAGGGCTGCGATAGTATCAGACCCCTCTGGGCTGGGGGGAGGGTGGGGCAAGGGTTAATGGCGGTGAGTGGCGAGGCCTTGGGAACCTGCCGATAACAGGGCGTCTGATTCCCTGACATCCACCTGGGATGGAACAGTCCGCCGGAGCACAGGCCAAAAACACAGGCTGGAGACGTCGGGCACAGCAGCCTCGCAGCCAGGAGGAGTCTCGTGGGAGAATGGGACGGAAGTGTCCTTGAAAACAGCGACATAAAACAAATGTCCTTGTATCGGGCCCCTCGCAATCTTTGTTTCTAACAAGTTCTGCTCGGATACTTTTGTGTGTTACCTTTGAGTTGCTGGGAAACACCAATGTGTGTAGACACAGTGTGTGCGTTTTATATTGAGTTTGAAATGCACAAAGGTAGAGAATAACTCAAACATTGCTTATGTGAGGGCTCGCCGTCACATCACATGCTCTCTCTCTTTGCATGAACTATGACGGGGCTCATATATAGACACACCGACTGAGGTTGTGTGTGTGTGTGTGTGCGTGTGCGTGTGTGCGTGTGTGCGTGTGTGTGTGTGTGTTTCCTCAGGGCATGTGTCGAGTGCCACCTACAAACTAAGGACAGCCTGGATCTGTGTGTGCAAAGGTGCACCGTCCCCAAGATCAGCATCAACACCTCCACTGGTGAGTTTCTTCCAGGAATCCCGTCCGACAAACCAACAGCCTTCGACCAGTACAGAACAGAACAAAAGAGAAGACGCTCTCTGCACCTGCACCTATCCCTTAAACATGTTAGATGAAAATAGTTCATCTATAGTGTTAGGTTTGAGTTTTGGATTCTAAGGTATGGATTGAGTCAGTGTGTGAATGACCACAGACAATGATCAGATATGCATGCTATAAAAACACTTTTCAAGGGGTGAACTGGGACAAAGAAACGTCCCTGTTCGTTAAAATAGGTGTGAAACGTTTTGCTCTGTGTTAATTGATTTAATGCTTAACATTACCCGAGCTTCCTGTTTAAAGACCCCCCCCCCCCCCCCAACCAAGCCTCCTAAATGGGGATCTGGCTCCCCTGGCTCAGCTGCTCCCCCTGGGTCCCCCTTAGTTAACACCCTGGCTTATGTGTAGTTAAGATCAAGATTTGTTTTTTAGGTTAGAGGCTGAATGCAGAAACGTAACTTCTGGGACATTAGGGTTAGAGTTTGGTGATGGGTTTTGCTGCGGTTAAGGCTTTGACATGTTTAAGGTCAGGGTAGGGATGTGCTAGAGTCGGTATGGTCAAGGTAGGGGTTTAGCTGTGGTGAGACTGAGGGTTAGGACCGGAAAGCAACGACGTCAAGTGCCATCAGGAAAGTCCATCAGGCTGCACTCCAGACAGAAGGCCAACCGTGCCCTTTGAGGCGCGGCCGCACAACGAGAACCCATTGTGTGAACCTTGTCGTACAGACAGTGCTATTGTCGCGTAAGGCGATAGGCCTGGACATGGGGTATATCCTGGCTGCTGTTGTGATCCTGGTTACATGCAAGCTGAGAGGGAGATCCGCTTATCAAAGGCCATGTTTAAGCTTCATGTTTGAAATACAATGGTGTTGGGTACTCCCTCAGACATACCCAGACACACGCATGGGAGACATTCACACATACGCATTGACACACACACAAACACACACACACATGCATGAGCCGATACACACAACCACAACCACACACACACACAGGGACAGACAATGCGTGCACAAATACACAACCCTCAACACAGTGACACACAAAAGGATACACCCGCACAAAAAACAGGCATGCACACACACACACACAGACACAAACAGCTTTGATATGGAAATCAGACTGATGTCAAAGTGGAGGCAAGCGGATCAAGTTGCACTCTGGGTACGGCATGCAGCGCGGTGCTCACTCGGGTCCTCATGTTTCCAGAGCTGGACCAGAGGCACGCCACCCAGTGCACCCTGAAGACCGACAGCGACTGCTCCATCTCCTTCAGCATCGTGATGGGAGAGCTGGGGACCAGTGCACACAACCTG
Organism: Pollachius pollachius; assembly: GCF_949987615.1. Lineage (NCBI taxonomy): Eukaryota > Metazoa > Chordata > Actinopteri > Gadiformes > Gadidae > Pollachius > Pollachius pollachius. The sequence continues at coordinate 24,417,311 of NC_136938.1, read as the reverse complement.
CACATCTATGGTGAGTAGAAGTAGATGAGTTGGATATTTATATATATATATCGAGATAAGAGAGCAGGGCACCAGCTCTCTCAACCTGAACATCTATGGTTAGATATCAGTATTGAACATACACAATATACCTATAGTTCACTGTTTTATATAAAAAATATATCTAAACGATATTACTATAGTTCACTATTATATGAACTTCATAAACTATAAACCTATAGTTCCCATTTATATAAAAACTATGGCTTAACTATAATATTATATGCTATGATATATATAGTAATATTTAATAATATTATATAATATCATATCAATCAATATAACATATATTCATACATTATCAATTCTTATGTATGTAATATTATTTATTTTTTTTAGAATGAAATATACGTATATGTGATGAAGGAGCAGGTGTTCAGGTAGACTGCCGACAGCGGGGCTTCGAACCCACAACCCCCTGAACCAATAAACCTTAACAGCCGCCTCCCAGCCCCCAGCTCTCCGTCAGTGTGTGTGTGTGTGTGAGGCTGAACCGACCTGCCCCGTCCCCAGACTGCCCCGAGCCGCCCGACGTCACCATGATCATCCTGGGCGTGTCCCTGTCTGTGCTGCTCATGGGCCTGGTGCTGTTGGTGGTCTGGAAGCTGCTGGTCTCCGTCCACGACCGCAAGGAGGTGGCCCGCTTCGAGGCCGAGCGCTCCAACGCCAAGTGGCAGTCGGTGAGAACCTCGTGACTGGTTCCTGGCTCTCCCGGTCGTCCTCTGTAGCTCACCGGGGGTCAGGGGTCATGTGTGTTGTTGAGTATGAAGGGCATAGCTGTGTGTGTGTGTGTGTATTTGTTTGTGTGGGTTTGTGTGTGTGTGGGTGTGTATGCATATTGGTTTGTGTGTGTATGTGTGTGTGTATTGGTTTGAGTGTTTGTGTGTGTGTGTGTGTGTGTGTATTGGTGTGTGTGTGTGTGTGTTTGTGTGTGTGTGTGTGTGTGTTTGCGTGTGTGTATGTATCTAAAATAAATTAATAATAATGAATCTCTCTCTCTCTCTGCCTCTCTCTCTCTCTCTCTCTCTCTCTCTCTCTCTCTCTCTCAGGGAACCAACCCGTTGTTCCGTAGCTCGACCTCCACGTTTAAAAACGTCACATACAAGAACACTGGAAGGGACAAGTGCATCACGCTAGGTCGATAGTGAACCCGCAACAGCTGCTCTGCACATGCACACTGCACCCCCCCACACACACACACACTGACTGCACATGCACGCACACACACACACACACACACACACACACACTGACACGTACTGCCCCTCCGTCTGCTGCACACACTGGAGATGGCGCGCAGATCTGTGGTTTGAGTGGGAGGAGGGAGGAGGGAGGGGTTAAGAGAGCGAGAGAAAGAGTGATGCATATAAGCAATTAATAAGTGGCACAGTGGCCATGGACGTTAAGACAGTAGTAGCAAACACTGAGAAGAATGGCAGGCTGTAGCTCTGGCTGTAAATTTGCTGTAATATTGGCCGCTGACAAGCTAATTTAAACACTGTATGTTCCTGTTGAACAATCTAGAGAAGAGTGGTCTACTACTGAAAAACTGTTTTGTATTTACTGACTACAAAGCAAGGCTGAGCCTTGACATTTGACTTTTTTTTTCATTTGACATTTGATTTGGCTCTTAATAATTAAGAGCATTTGAGTTGTGTTCGTGGCACATAATTAATAAAGAATAACTCTACTTTTATCTATTTTATCACTTTTTTTTTTCAAACTTTGTCCATTTGATTTGGTGAAAGTGCGTGTGTGTTTTGTATGCTGTCTGTCTGTCTGCTAAAGCACGATATCGAGATGCACCTCAACCACAAATCGTAGACGACGATTTCTAAAGCGCGGTGGTAAGATATCTGAGAGGGAGAAGGCATGCGTGTGCATGTTTTCCGTCGGTGCCCCGCGGTGCTGCACAGAGGGTCGACCCGTCTGCGGGGCTCCGTCATTGGTGACGTCACGGCTCCCTCTAAAGTTACACACTCGGAATATGCGGACGTTTGCGCGTCCCAAGAAGTTGTGTCTCCTCTTCTTCTCCCACTCCACTATTTGTCGAAATGCCGATCGCTGGCCGCGGTGAACTTCTGGCCGTGGTAGCTGTTGCTGTGGCGAGTTTGTGCTGTGGCGTGTCGTCCGTGATTTCGGATGAAGATGAGGTTCTGGATAAAGCTTCCCTCGTGGAGTTCTACAGTAAGTTTGGGTTTCAGTCGCAGATTTCATGATGCATGATGCAAATGTTGTTTATGGTTGAGGCTGGAGACGCTGCCTAGCTGCGTCTCCAGAGACGTGTGTGTGTGCGTCCACTATAAACAACATTTGCATGCATTACAGTTGCAACTTTTTACTTATTCCGAGAAATGCATCAAACGTTGTGGATGTGGGTGACATGCTCTGCCTGCGCCTCAACACAATCGAGCGATTGTGTTGAGACGCGGTCAGAGCCTGTCACCAACATTCACAACGTTTGATGTGTCTCTGGCAATAAGTGAGAAGTTAATTGGTAAATGGCTAAACTAAAAATCGGTCTCCGCGCATTTTTCAGCATGCATCTTAGGATCATCATGCATCATCACAATCGGACAAAAGCGGAGTGGAATGCTTTATCCAAATGTTGATTAATGCTGTTTTGATCCACTCTACTTACCTCACAGAGACAAAAAAGCCGACACACAAACACAAGTACTCACAAGTTAAATGGGGGTGGCCATTGTAGATACACAATGTGTGTACATTTAATGTGGCCCTGGTAATGTGGAGGCCCATGTATTTACTGTGACCTCGATCATGTTGTTAACCCTGACGACTTCCCTCCTCCTTCCCCTGTTATACTGATGGAAGACCCCCTTTTTAGTTGTTCAGGACAACCCCTCTTAGGTCATTGTATTGTTTGTATATCTAGTTACAACATAGTTATATGTTTCAGTTCAAAAGGCAACATTGCCTGGCCATATCACAGGATACTAGGCACCACTCTTGTGTTCTGTATTTTCAGTCAGTTTTGGTTCAAGTTAAGCTTGTTAGTGTATGCCTTTATCATAATTACAGTTTTAAAGGCACACATTAGAAGACACCAGAACTTCACACAACAACTATTCACGCAACCAGATGACGTCACTAGAAAAGTGACCTCTACTTTGCTGATGGGATACGGAAAGGGAAGATTAAAATCTAAAACTCTAGTCTTTATGCCATGATTACTTAAACCATTTATGATTGTCAACGTCACCAAACATCTATTCATCAGCGTCTAAATGTAAAGATGAAACACAGACTTTTCCACAGTTATTGACCTGGCACTACACTGAAACAAGGATTTCCAATAAAAAATAAAATTGAATCTCTCTATGCAGGTATCTCTTTTCATTCTAAAATGTCTTTACTCACCTTGCTTAACTTTCTCTCTCTCTCTCTACCTTACTATCACTCTCTCTCCCACTCTTTCTCTCTCTCTCTCTCTCTCCCTCTCTCTCTCTCCCACTCTTTCTCTCTCTCTCTCTCTCTCTCTCCCTCTCTCTCTCTCCCTCTCTCTCTCTCTCCCTCTCTCTCCCTCTCTCTCTCCCTCTCTCTCCCTCTCTCTCTCCCTCTCTCTCTCTCTCTCCCTCCATCTCCCCATCTGTTTTCCCCTGCCGTCATCCTTTTGTTTACATCTCTTTCCTTTCATTTTGTTTAAACGTCGTTCCTCCTCACCACCTCCTCCTCACCACCTCCTCCTCACCACCTCCTCTCCTCTGTCTCCCCCCCCTCCCCCCAGAGAGGGGCGTGTTCGTGCTGGAGAGCGGGCCCCTGAAGCGCTGCGTGGCGGCCGACCGCTCCAACCTGGTGCTGGAGGACTGCGGGCGGATCACGCGCCGCTCGCTCTGGGCCTGGATGTCCCGCCACCGGCTGTACAACCTGGGCGCCAGCGCCTGCCTGGGCCTCAACCTCACGGACGCCACCCAGCCGCTGGGCCTGTTCGAGTGCGACACGCCGCTGCGCACCGTCTTCTGGCGCTGCAACGGGCCCTCGCTCTACGGCGCCTCCCAGATGAAGCTGGCCGTGATGGGCCGCCTGGTGGTGGCGTCCCGGAAGTCGTACCACGCCTGGCGCCGGCTGGGCACCGAGGCCGAGGGCCCCTGCTCGGTGCCGTACGAAGGTACGCAGCGGCGTTTGGTGTTGAGGGTCTTTGGGAGAGCGGCAAGCATGCTATGCTTATGCATTCTGTTTTACTTTTTTCGGTTTTATTTATTTATTTTCTGTTTCGGTTTTATCTATTTATTTTCTGTTTCGGTTTTATTTTGCGTTTTCTATTTTATTTGCGTGACCAGGTGGATGTTTTTGTGTTCAGACCTTGTGAGTTAATGAATAACGAATAACACACACTGACTTTGACTTTGACGTCGTGCCATGGTTTCTGTTCATTGACTTCAGTATTTGTTTGTTGAGCATGAAGATGCAGGACAATAAAACGAAGAAACAGGACAATAACATTAAGATACCGGACAGTAACATGATGATACAGGATAATAACATGAAGAAATATAACAACGACATCAAGATACAGGATCAATAACATTTCAAACCATGACATTACAGGACAATTAACAATGGGGTATTCTAATCATACGGAACAAGGAAGGGAAGAGTGCATGGGAGGTTGAAGATAAGTTACACATCATTTGTGCACACGTCTTCGGTACACGGCCTTCACTCGCATGCAATCCTCCCTTTGTCTGTGGTCCTCACCTGTACGCGGTCTTCATTTGCCTGTGGCTCTCACTCGTATGCAATCCATCCTTGTCTGTGGCTCTCCCTTGTCTGCGGTACTCATAAGACCGTTATTCCGCCCGCAGACGTCCACACCTTGCTGGGGAACGGCCAGGGCATGCCCTGCGCCTTCCCGTTCAAGTACAACAACCGCTGGTACTCGGAGTGCACCTCGGAGGGCCGGGAAGACAACAACCCCTGGTGTGCCACAACACCCCGCTACGACCAGGACGAGAGGTGGGGCTTCTGCCCCATACTAGGTGTATACAACACAGACATGCACGCACACGCACATGTGCGCACATTCACGCACACACACAAACACACGTGTATGTACACACATACATGTGTACATAAACATACTTGCACGCACATGCACACGCACAAAGTTTATTGGCACAGTGTCATCTTCGTGCTCATCATCATCAGTGATATCAGCGTCATCATCAGCATCATGAGTGATGTCATCATCTTGCTCAACGTGACCACAATCGTTGTCAACAGCGTAGTCATCGGCATGACCTTTAATGGCTCGAAAGCTGTCTTCCGTTGAGCAGATTCAAAACACTCATTCATTTTTCATCTGAAGTGGCAGTGGGAAGCTGTTTCAATTCATCCTCAATCAGGTTTCATCATTTATCCTTAATGTTTGCTTCTGAGACTGCAATCTCAGTGTCTAAGGCCAAGTCTCGTTCTTCCTTTTCTAATTAAAATCTCTTTGCTAGAACAGCTGCAAGTGCAAGTGATTCAGCTTTCTCAGATCCTTCTTGTCTATGGATGGAGGAACCAGTTACTGCTTTTAGCAATGACTGACACAATTTTAACTTCCTTTTCCTTTGCTCTTGAATAAGTATTTTCTAGCCATCCTCTCAGTTCTCTTATAAAGGCTCTTCGATGAGTTTGTCTCGGTAGATACTAGTGCATATGATCACAATGATCATATCCATGATGCAATGATAGATAGCAGGTGTAGCAGCAACTTTTATTTACTTAATTTATTTACTTTTATTCACTTACATTTTTTGGCTCCTGCACACACACACACACACGCACACGCACACGCACACACACACACACACAAACAATACACACACACCTTCACACACACACACACACACACACACACACACACACACACACACACACACACACTCATCTAACCTTTTTCCCATCACGTGCTCCCCCCGACCGGACAGACTCCAGCTGTGAGACGTTCTGGGAGTCGAACCAGGAGCTGCAGGCCTGCTACCAGTTCAACCTGTACACCATCGTGACCTGGAGCCAGGCCCGGGCTTCCTGCCGGGCGCAGCGCGGAGACCTTCTCAGCATCACCAGCCTGGCGGAGCACAAGTACATCAGAGGTAGGTTCACCACACACCGCGCACACCCGGGGTTACACAGGTCACCTGGGAGTACACAGTACATACACCTGGGAGCACACAGTATACTTGGTAGTACACAGTACACCTTGGAGTACACAGTACACATGGTAGTACACAGCACACCTGGTAGTACACAGCACACCTGGTAGTACCCACTTCATGCACTTGGGAGTACACAGTATACCTTGGTGTACACAGTACACCTGGTGGTACACAATACACCTGTTAGTACACAGTACACCTGGTAGTACAGAGTACATAGATCTGACTACACCTGGTAGTACAGAGTACATAGATCTGACTACACCTGGTAGTACAGAGTACATAGTTCTGACTACACCTGGTAGTACAGAGTACATAGTTCTGACTACACCTGGTAGTACAGAGTACATAGTTCTGACTACACCTGGCAGTTTGGGGGATGTGTTTTGGGGTCCTTGAGCTTTCTGTGTGTGTTATGTATCAGAGCGTCTGGCCGACGTCGGGGTCATGGTGTGGATCGGACTGAACCATCTGACGGAGGGACAGGGGTGGCAGTGGTCAGACGGAGCACCCCTGGCCCTGGTCAACTTCACCACCGGTACGCTTCATTAATTTATTACTTTATGATATCACTGGTCCACCCTGTTTTGAATTAATTTATATTAATTAAAATATAGTATATATACAGTATAATGATAGTCAGGCAGTATATGGATGGTATTGCAGGATAGTTATAGTAGACTAGTGCAGTATAGTGATAGTAGTGCATTATAGTGATAGTACTGCAGTATAGTGATAGTACTGCAGTATAGTGATAGTGCATTATAGTGATAGTAGTGCAGTATAGTGATAGTGTAGTATAGTGATAGTAGTGCAGTATAGTGATAGTAGTGCAGTATAGTGATAGCGCAGTATAGTGATAGAAGTGCAGTATAGTGATTGTCGTGCAGGAGAGTGTTAGTAGTGCAGTATAGTGATAGTGCAGTATATTGATAGTAGTGCAGTATAGTGATAGTGCAGTATATTGATAGTAGTGCAGTATA
>NC_136938.1:24332625-24407625 GCF_949987615.1 Pollachius pollachius | reverse complement strand
ACGCAGCGTACAGAACACACCGTCAGCCTCATAGCATTACCACCAAAGTCGTGTTTAAAGGTTCATCTGGTATTCAGTGTAAGAAAGGAGCTAAGTAGATGACTTAGGCAGATAGTGATTATGGACTGTAAAAAGCACTCTGATTGGCTTAGGATATAGCCAATGAGTCACAGTGAATCAGCAGCATTAGGGGAGTAGAGTTAGGTTAAGTATCATCATTTGGCGAAAATATGACCCATAACATACCTGAACGAGTCAATCCATAAAGGCAGAGCTGGCCGGTAGCTCTGAACAGCAGGATCGACCTTTGGGCTTTAGAGATATCTATGGGAAGCAGCATAGAAGCTGCTGTGTAAAAATAGGAAACCATGTATTTAGTATCAGGTCTGGGCCCGGGCTTGTTTCCTGGCTGTCTCTCCGTCTTGGTTTTTCTTTGCGTTCTTTCAGTCACACCCTTCGGTTATTACTGGTGCCTTCTAACGATCGGTTGTCTTTCTTGCACGTTGTGATTTTCGGATCGGCTTCTGCTCCTGGCTTTCCTCCAGTATCCTCGGTGCGTGTTCGGCCTCTTTCCCTGCTGCTCTGGTGCGTTGGCTGGTGCCTCTTAGTACTTCTGGGGTCATGGTTGGTAGTCCCTGGTAAACGGTGGCTTGATGTTTTGGACGTTGTTGTGCGCATTTCAGTGCTTTGATTTATTTTATTTGGTCATTTTGCATCCTTCTCATGGCCTCTTACAATTCAATGCTTTCAACCAATGGTTTGGTGCTCAGAAGGCCATTAGAGAGGGTAACCAGTTGGAAAGTGTCGCCTTCTCCTGCAGTGTCTTCCTCTAGGCTATCATCATCTGACTCAGAGTGTTCCGGCCTTGTTGTCTTTGTAAGATTGCTTCTTCTTCTTCTTCTATCGGGCGTGGGCAGTGTTTGGTATTGTCGGCCCTGAGGGATCGGGATTGCTCGCTCCATGCGGATGTGGATCCTCACTGAAATGGGTCAGGTCCTTCTCATTCGATAAAGTGTGGTTGGAGCAGGTGTTGGGTATGGCTGAGTATCTGGTTGACTGTTATGCATGCTTAGTTGGCCAATCGCTATCTCCTTACCGGGTTTTTCTGGGAACCCACGGGTTATCTGGCTGACTGGTCTGTCCCGCCAAGTTATGTGTACAATTCTAATCGAGGTGTACTTTCGAAGTCCGAAATGGTCCCAAATAGACCACAGATCCAAGATGCAATGTTCACTCCTTTATTGGCTGGCTTTCGCAGGACACCAATTCAACCAGCCCCATCCTGCTACATGATTGACTCTCTTCCATTCTCGCTCTCTTCCTCTCTCTTAATTAATCTGTAACAGCAGTATAGCAAAACACGTGGACAAGGGCGTCCCTTAAAGAGGCCTTTCAAACGTTACCTGTTCTCTAGGTCAGTGGTTCTCAACTGATCTGGCCTTGGGACCCACATTTTTCATGGTCATTATGTCGCGACCCATTTTTATTAAAACCAAGCAAATTTATTTCTCTAAAACACTATCACACATACACAATGTCATCATGTTTTTTTACTTAAAAACAAAACCTTTTTCATCCCTGCATACAGAGCTCTCTAGCAATGAGAAACTGGTCAATCAATACTGCGTGCTGTTGATTTAGGTGAATATGAAAAAGATGAACATCATAACTGATCACACAAATATAATCTTCAAGTAGGCTTTGTAAACGGATTGTTTTTACTCAACAAGCATTCAGTGAAGCTTATGAGATAGTTGGGGATGTGCTTTTTTCCTGATAAGAGTTTCAAAGTCTGGGGTGATGTTTGACAGAGTTACTCTCAGGTCATGTCCAGCGTCCAACCTGTTCCTCTGCTTGGACTTGAGCTGGACCAAAGTTGGGAAGCCACTTTCGCAGAGATAGGTAGTGCTGAACTTAGTAATTGAAGTGATATATAGGCCGACACATAGGAATCATATGTCAAAACGGGCTACATTTGGCTGAATTATAAAAGGTATAAGTGGTCATTTGAAGAGCTGTTTGGGAGCCGAAAGAGCCGGCTCTTGTTGGTGAGCTGATCCAAATTATCCGGCTCACTAAAAATAACCTAAAATCTCATCTCTTATCAGATGGCCTAATCACTGGAACTATTTTTAGCTATTTTATTTTTTCTCCTACACTCCGCGACCCATTCAAAATGAGTCTGCGACCCACTTTTGGGTCGCGACCCACCAGTTGAGAAACGCTGCTCTAGGTTATACAGTACAGGTGCTAGCCCGTGTCTCTTATTGGGTTACCGGTATTTGAAGAAGCCAATCCCAAACTTACATTTACATTTACATTTAGGGCATTTAGCAGACGCTTTTATCCAAAGCGACTTACAATAAGTGCATTTGTTACAATAAGTACATTTGTCATAAGAAGTGAAACAATATATCGCTGTCGGTACAGTAAAGATGTTCATAGAACCAAGTGCAAGTATTACAATCACTAGGCTAACCCATTCCCCGTGTAAAGCAATGATAGCAGCTACTGTAGATGCTACACAATTAAGTACCTTGAATAAGTGCAATGTACAAGTGCCAGGACGTACAACATTCAATGGTGGCTGTGCATTGGTTTCTATGCAGAGTCGAGGTGAACTCTGAACAGGTGAGTTTTGAGTCTTTTGCGGAAGCTGGTGAGCAACTCTGCGATCCTGACATCGGTAGGGAGCTCGTTCCACCACTGAGGTCCCAAAACAGAGAAAAGTTGTGACTTCGCTGATCGACCTTTGCTTGCTCTTAGCGATGGCGGTACCAGACGTCCAGCTGAGGTAGTTGAGCGGAGGGATCGAACTGGGGTGTGTGGCTTTACTAATGCTTGGAGGTAGGCAGGGGCAGTTCCATCGACTGCCTTGTATGCCAGTACCATCATCTTGAATCTGATGCGAGCTATTACAGGGAGCCAGTGGAGGTCTCGGAAGAGGGGGGTTGCATGTGAGAACTTTGGTAGGTTGAACACGAGGCGCGCTGCCGCATTCTGGATGCGCTGCAAGGGTTTAATCGCAGAGGCAGGGAGTCCAGCCAGGAGCGAGTTGCAGTAGTCGAGGCGGGAGATGACCAGTGATTGGACTAGAAGCTGAGCTGCTTCCCTTGGGAGGAAGGGCCGGATCCTGCGGATGTTGTAAAGTGCAAATCTGCAGGATCGGGCCACCGCAGTGATGTTTGCGGTGCAGCATAACTGATTGTCCAACACTACACCAAGGTTTTTGGCAGTTGCCTCTCCCCTCTCTAAAGACCCATTCACTATGTGGTAGAAAATAACCGCATTCTATCACTTCAACTAACTAAGAGAGAGCAAAAGAAATCGAGGGGTCTGGAGCAAGTATGGCAAAAAGACTTTATCGTTACAAAGACAACAACAAAGCTGAGTAGTTTGCAAAGCACTGCCGGTTAACAGATCCCGGCCTCTTTTTTATCCTCACGTACAAAGTTGTTTCTTGTTTGAGGTGTCCGCCCACGGCCACCCATGGCCGATCAGTCATAAATTTCTTTAAGCGAGTCACACTAATCTAAAACACCAGGCTGACGTCAGCACGCATTGACCCCATAGCCTCTGACGATGTGCCAAGTCCTAGATAAGAGTCCAGAGATGTTTTTAGATGCTTTCTACCATTAGATATATAGGCCTAATAATAATCATGGTTTACCTTAGAATATAATCGTTAATTTCTTCCATAACACATGCAGACTTATCCTGCAAAGTCCCGGAAGATTTCCTGCACGGAGTCGTGTGATTTTACTGGATAGCATTGTGCTAAATACTACTGGATGCACTGAATAGTAGTACATATTATTACTGAATAGTACTGAATATTAATAGATATTATTACTGGGTTGTACTGTTATAGTACTGGGTAATATAGTACTGAAAATAATTGGGTAGTATTTTACTGAATAGTCCACGGTAGTACTGAATAGTACTGGGTTGTACTGTTATAGTACTAGGTAATATTTGACTGGGTAGTATGTACTGAATATAACTGGGTGGTACGGTGATACTACTGGGTAATATTGTAATGTAGTACTTGGTAGCATTGGACTGAACAGCGCTGGGTAGCATTGGACTGAACAGTGCTGGGTAGCATTGGACTGATGAGTGCATGTGTTAGCAGGATGCTAACTGGGAGCTAGCGCCGTGCGAGGAGCGGCTGCCTGCGGTGTGTCGGAAGAAGGGCCAGACTGACCCCGATGACCTCAGCAGCCCGGGCCCCAAGGACTGTCCTGAGGTAGGAGCCGCGCACACACGCAGAGACAAGGCCGGGATTTAGGGCCGCTCACGCACTGGCTGGTGTTACCGTCCACCCTGACTCACACTGCCCGCACTTGACTCATCGGCCGAGAGACAACCCTGTGCAGAGAGAGGGAGAGGGAGGGAGGGAGGGAGAGAGAGAGAGAGAGAGAGAGAGAGAGAGAGAGAGAGAGAGAGAGAGGGGGGGGGAGAGAGAGAGAGAGAGAGAGAGGGAGAGAGAGAGAGAGAGAGAGAGAGAGAGAGAGAGAGAGAGGGAGAGAGGGAGAGAGAGAGAGAGAGAGAGAGAGAGAGAGAGAGAGGGAGGGAGGGAGAGAACTGACCTTAAAGGGAAAATACCAGCGGCAGACCCAGTGCATCATGGGATCTGTGGTGTTTTTCTGTGGTTTATTTTTTAAACCACTTTGTATGTCTTGCAGCTTGTCTGTTTTTTATCAGTTATTTTTATGTTTGGGGTTAAACGGGCACGCTATTGAAACACAGCGTGGTCTGAGGAATGTTTGTTGAACACATTAGCTAGCTAGCTAGGTAGCTAGCGAGCCTGTAAGTATCTTACACGCTGGGCTGTGTGCTTACATGCTAGCTAGTGTGTACGTGTGATACACGCTACACTGGGAGCTAACGTTGTAGCTCTCCTCTAAGTGCTCTACACACTACGTTGGCTGCATTCCTGCTCCACAGCAGTCCTGGCTTGGAGGAACGACGCACATTCTCTGGAGGAGGGGGTGAATGGACTCCACCTGTAATAACATACCAGGACCCAGAACAACCCCCCCCTGCACACACACACACACACACACACACACACACACACACACACACACACACACACACACACACACACACACACACACACACACATACACACATACACACACACACTCTCACTCTTTCTCTCACACACACACACTCTCACATAGACACACACACACACACACACGCACACACACACGCACACACACACACACACACACACACACACACACACACACACACACACACACACACACACACACACACACTCTCTCTCACATAGACACACACACACACACACACACACACACACACACACACACACACACACACACACACACACACACACACACACATTTACACCCCCATACTAGTTTAACTGCTGGGAATGGTTAGACATCAATGACTTGACTACCCAAGAAACAGAAACGTGTGTGTGTGTGTGTGTTTGTGTGTATGTGAGATTGAATTTGTGTTTCCCGATGCGTATTTGACTCCTAAAGAACACATTATCTACACATGATAACACAATTCTCCACAGGAACCTGGCCCAGGGTGAACTCTGACCCCTGAACTCCTTCTGCGCCTCTGTTTTTTTTCAATAGGGTTGGAGTCGCCATGGTAACGCCTGCTACCTGGTGGTCACTGAGCACCTGCAGAACTTCCAACATGCCTCGAATGGTTATTACTGCATGGAAGACCTGCTCACCATAGAAAACAGGTTGGGTGAAGGTTCACTATATATCATTATAGGGTTAGGGTCACTATTTGATATCCATCTTATATGATTCCACGATCAGTCAACAATAGGTCAGTCCTGCAGAATCAGATTAGTCTATGTTATTGTTTTGATCTGAATTGATTCTGTTTTACTCTCAGTTTAACCAAGGCCTCCTCTACCCTTTACTGCCTAATCCATTGTGTTATATTCTTCTCTTTTCAACTATTGTCCTCTTCTTTCATATCCTTTCTCCTGCTCTCCTCCTCTCCTCTCCTCTCCTCCTCTCCCTCCTCTCCTCCTCTCCTCTCCTCCTCTCCCTCCTCTCCTCTCCCCTCCCCCTCTCCTCCTCCTCTCCCTCCTCTCCTCTCTTGCTCTCCTCTCCTCCCCTCTCCTCCCCTCTCCTCCTCTCCTCCTCTCCTCCTCCTCTCCTCCTCTCCCTCCTCTCCTCCTCCTCTCCTCCTCTCCTCTCCTCCTCTCCATCCTCTCCTCCTCTCCTCTCCTCTCCTCTGCTCTCCTCTCCTCTCCTCCTCTCCCTCCCCTCTCCTCCTCCTCTCCCCTCCTCTCCTCTCCCCTCCTCTCCTCTCCTCTCCTCCTTCCCTCCTCTCCTCTCCCTCCGCTCCTCTCCTCCCCTCTCCTCCTCCTCTCCTCCTCCCCCTCCTCTCCTCCCCTCTCCTCTCCTCTCCTCTCCTCCTCCCCTCTCCTCCTCCCCTCTCCTCCCCTCTCCTCTCCCCTCCTCTCCTCTCCTCTCCTCTCCCTCCTTCTCTCCTCCTCCCCTCCTCTCCTCTCCCTCCTCTCCTCTCCTCCCCTCTCCTCTCCTCCCCTCTCCTCCTCCTCTCCTCCTCCCTCCCTCCTCTCCTCCCCTCTCCTCTCCTCCCCTCCTCTCCTCCTCCTCCCCTCTCCCTCCTCTTCTCCCTCCTCCTCTCCTCCCCTCTCCTCTCCTCCTCCCCTCTCCTCCTCCCCTCTCCTCCTCCCTTCCCCCCTCTCCTCTCCTCCTCCCCTCTCCTCCTCCTCTCCTCCTCCCCTCTCCTCCTACCCTCCCCCCCTCCTCTCCTCCTCCCCTCCTCCTCCTCTCCTCCTCCCCTCCTCCTCTCCTCCTCCCTCCTCTCCTCCTCCTCCCCTCTCCCCTCCTCTCCACCTCCCCTCTCCTCCCCTCTCCTCCTCCCCTCTCCTCTCCTCTCCTCCTCCCCTCTCCTCCCCTCTCCTCCTCCCCTCTCCTCCCCTCTCCCCCTCCCCTCTCCTCCTCCCCTGTCCTCCCCTCTCCTCCCCTCTCTCCCCTCCCCTCCCCTCTCCCCCTCCCCTCCCCTCACCTCCTCCCCTCCCCTCCCCTCTCCTCCTCCTCTCCCCCTCCCCTCTCCTCCCCTCTCCTCCCCTCTCCTCCTCCTCTCCCCCTCCCCTCGGTATAGGTTCGAGCAGGCCTTCGTCAACAGCCTGCTGAGCGAGGTGGGCGCCAACAGCAGCAGGGACTACTGGGTGGCCCTGACGGACTCTGACAAGAGCGGCGAGTTCCACTGGACCCTCAGCAACGAGACCAAGTGGCCGCTCACCTACAGCAACTGGAACAAACACCAGCCAGGTGAGGGGACCAGGGGCCCATAGGGGTGACCAGGGGGCCCCAAGGGGAGACCAGGGGACCGAGGGGTGACCAGTGACCAGGGGCCCCGAGGGGTGACCAGGGGCCCAGAGGGGTAACCAGGGGCCCAGAAGGGTGACCAGGGGCCCCGAGGGGCAACCAGTGACCAGGGGGCCAGAGGGGTGACCAGTGACCAGGGGCCCCGAGGGGTGACCAGGGGCCCAGAGGGGTGACCAGGGGCCCAGAGGGGTGACCAGGGGCCCAGAGGGGTGACCAGTGACCAGGGGCCCTGAGGGGCAACCAGTGACCAGGGGGCCAGAGGGATGACCAGTGACCAGGGGCCCCGAGGGATGACCAGGGGGCCAGAGGGGTGACCAGTGACCAGGGGCCCAGAGGGGTGACCAGTGACCAGGGGCCCCGAGGGGTGACCAGGGGCCCAGAGGGGTGACCAGGGGCCCAGAGGGGTGACCAGTGACCAGGGGGCCAGAGGGGTGACCAGTGACCAGGGGCCCTGAGGGGCAACCAGTGACCAGGGGGCCAGAGGGATGACCAGTGACCAGGGGCCCCGAGGGGTGACCAGTGACCAGGGGCCCCAAGGAATGACCAGTGACCAGGGGCCCCGAGGGGTGACCAGGGGCTCAGAGGGGTGACCAGTGACCAGGGGCCCCGAGGGGTGACCAGTGACCAGGGGCACCGAGGGATGACCAGGGGGCCAGAGGGCCAGAGGGGTGACCAGTGACCAGGGGCCCCGAGGGATGACCAGGGGGTCAGAGGGATGACCAGTGACCAGGGGCCCCGAGGGGTGACCAGGGGCCCAGAGGGGTGACCAGTGACCAGGGGCTCAGAGGGGTGACCAGTGACCAGGGGCCCCGAGGGGTGACCAGGGGCCCAGAGGGGTGACCAGTGACCAGGGTGCCAGAGGGGTGACCAGGGGGCCAAAGGGGAGACCAGGGGGCCCGAGGAGAGACCAGGGGGCCAAAGGGGAGACCAGGGGGCCCGAGGAGAGACCAGTGACCAGGGGGCCCGAGGAGAGACCAGGGGGCCCGAGGGGTGACCACTAACCAGGGGGCCCGCGGAGAGACCAGGGGGAGTTAGAGCGGGTTGGCTGGTAACCGGAGGGTCGCTAGTTCGATCCCCGGCTCCTCCTAGCTGCGTGTCGGGGTGTCCCCGAGCGAGACGCCTCAGCCTAACCGCTCAGGATGAGCTGGCTGTCGCCTTGTGTTGTTGACACCGCCGGGTGTGCCAATGTGTGCGTGAACGGGTGAATGTGAGGCAATATTGTAAAGCGCTTTGAGTGGCCCCCCGGTTAGAAAAACGCTGCATAAATCCAGTCCATTTACCAGTCCATTTACTAAGACGCTCAGCTCTGGTCCCTGCTGCAGACGAAACGCGATCCACCTTCTCCTACTTCAGGGGAGCTCTGTGTGTCGATAGAGGGTAGGAGTGTGCAGAATAAAAGCATACAAAATGGAGTAGCTACAACGGAAAGTTGTAGAGCTGCACAGCACAGTCAAAAAAAACAGCAGCTGGACGGGGTGCAGAGTAGGAATCCGGAAACTATACGTAGCACTTTTTTACTTTTGTTTTTTATTTGTAGCAGGACAGACGGTTAAAGTAGATTCTAATATGAATTCATACTTTTTATTTTCTACTTTACGTATTATTTTTTTTCTTGCCTCTCACTCCATCTTGCTTCTTACAAGCTCTCTCTTTGTGTTTGTGTGTTTGTCCCCTCGTTGTCATGCCAACACCGCTCCGTGGCCCCCAGTCAGTGCAGGGGGTTGTGTGGTGATGTCCGGCGGTGCGTCCCTGGGTCAATGGGAGGTGAAGGACTGCGTTACCCACAAGGCCTTGTCCGTGTGCAAGCACAGAATTCCCGGTGGCAGTGCCGGCGTGCTGCCCAGCATCCACAACTACTACCACTACCACGTCAACAGCACCGCCCCCTGCCCGCCAGGCTGGGAATCGCAGCTGGGGTTCTGGCATTGCTTCAAGGTGGGTGGTGGGTCTGGGTTCTGTCCTCAGCCCTGGTGGGACAGAGGATGGAATAGTTTAAGTAGCATCTGGAAAGAAGTGTCACCTTATGCAAGGGCGTAGGAACCGGGGGGGACGGAGGGGACGTGTCCCCTCCAATATTGGAGACAGGCGCATTTGTCCCACCTAAAAATTATACCGGGGGGAGAAAAATACTTTATTTTATTTTGAAAGCGCAACACAGCGTCATGTCACCGCTTCTTATTCTAAAAAAATGGATGATTGAGCGTGCAATTAAAGAATTGATTTGATATTTATCAGTTCATTACTGCCATTCAAAATGTGTTTTCCTTTACATTTACAAATGTATCTTTTTAGTAGAATAAAATGTATGTGTGAATTTTTTCAGTATAGTTAATTTATGACATATTTCTGTTCAAACCATTAACGGATCTGTCAGGTTTCCGACATGTGTCCCCCCCAATGTTAAACTCATTCCTACTCCCCTGACCTTATGTCTTAACCCTTAGTATTTTGCTGTTAAGATTTGCCGGTTAATGTTAATGTTTGCATAATTCGTGTTTAATGTGTGTTTTATTGGTGTTTAATGTGTCCGAAGGGGTATTTACTGTGTTCAACCTGTATTTATCCACCAGTGGGTTTATTGAGGATTAGATGGTTGATGTGTAATGTGTATTTCACGATTGTTCTTTTAACCAGTGTGTCTTGTCTGTGTGTGTTTGCGTGTGCGTGTGTGTGTACGTGTGCGTGCCTGTGTGTTGTGTTATAAAGGTGTTCCATGATGAGAAGGTGCTGATGAAGCGCTCGTGGGTGGAGGCAGACTTCTTCTGCCAGGCCCTCGGAGCGGAGCTGGCTGCCTTCCATCACTATGAGGAGCAGGTGTTTGTCAAGAGACTGCTCAGCACCATGTTCGAAGGGTTGGTACAGCCGCCCACGCTCCTACCAAACTGGGGTATTATGGGGGATGGAAAGCTAGGGCGGTACATTTACGTTTACGCTAAGGGCATTCAGCAGACGCTTTTATCAAAAGCGACTTTCAATAAATACATTTGTCAGAAGAGGGAGGGATACTATATCACGGTCGGTACAGTTAGGATGTTCATAGAAGCAAGTGCCAAGCACTAACAGTTGCCAGGCGTGATACGTTCGCATACTGACAGGAGGATGGAGCATCGCAGACGACGTTAGATATGAGTACTTATGCCGACGTTTTTAGAATGCCAGCAGACTTTTGTCGTCCTTTTTTGAACGCCACCAACGACTTATTTGACATGGCGTAAACTAGTTTGTAGCCAAATAAATCTTCAGTACGTAGACTAGACGCGCTCCTGAAGTTGAACAGGTTCCAAAGTTGAGGAAACCGGGAAATCTTTCAAAATTTCATATAAACCTTTTTCAGAGGAAGGACTTCATCTCAAACCCTGTGCACGCAGGATTGTGATTTGACAGCTGGGGTGTTAGTTTCCGTGGTTACTTGCTCTCTCTGTTTCCATCTTCAGAACAGAGGGCCGCTGGTTCTGGGTGGGCTTGAATAAGAGAGACCCTTATTCGGACGGGTCCTGGTCGTGGTCTGATAACAGCCCTGTGAGTAGACACCCCTGTACACACACCTCTGCGGAGACACGACTGTACACACACCTGTTCTTACACCTATGTACAGATGTACAGATGTAAGAACATTTTCACACAGCTGTACACACACACACACGCACACACACACGCACGCACGCACACACACACACACACACACACACACACACACACACACACAACTGCAATACCTGCAAACACACCTGTTCTCCCCCATATACCGTACTTGTACACACCTGTTCATACAAACCCTTGCACACACACCTGAAGTCACCCCTATACCGTAACTTTACACACAAATCCTTGTAGACACACCTGTACCGACCGCCTGTACCCCTACCTGTTCATACACATACCTGAAGCAAACCTGTTCATACACCTGTGCACTTACCCGCTAATACACGCCCACAAATGCACTTTTACCCACACACTTGCACACAAACCTGTTTGTATATTTGCATACCATGTATACCAACATAGACCTGTTTATCCAAAAACCTGTACACACACCCGCATACACACTTCTGAGTACCAAGGTTTCTGCACAGGTTCATCAATAAATACCAACTAGCCGCTGTGTGTGTGTGTGTGTGTGTGTTTGTGTGTGTGTGTGTGTGTGTGTGTGTGTGTGTGTGTGTGTGTGTGTGTGTGTGTGTGTGTGTGTGTGTGTGTGTGTTCATGCCAGATTGTGACACAGTTCTTCGAAGACAAGAATGAGGAGGACGAGCAGCGCAGCTGTGCGGTCTACAGCCACCTGACCAACACCATGCTGCCACAGCCCTGTGACGCCCGGCACGAGTGGATCTGCGAGCTGCCCAGAGGTCAGCCCATCTTTCAGCGGCGTCGCTCAAGGCTGGCTTGCACTCGACTCAAAAGGCTCACAGCATCATCATAGTAGCGGTACCCAAACTGCGGGTCGGGACCCATCAGTGGGCCTCCGCAGGGGACCAAGCGAGTCACGGGATGGCCCCAATATAACGTGAAACACAAGGGTTAGGTGTCTTGCTCAGGGACACTTTGACTGTCAGCCAGGGATCGAAACCAGCAACCTTCCGGGAGCCTGATTACCTGCCCTATCCCCCTGAGGGCCGAGACAGCGCAACATCTTGAGAGGCTCGGATCCATCCTGGGATCGATTCCTTTGGCAGTTCCCACCTAGCGACCGTCACTCACGGGATTGATTGTAGATCTACCTCTGATCTGGGCTTTTATTTTCCAGCAGGTCTAGGCTTTGCTCCCATTAACAGATCGTTATGCTTGTCTTGATGGATCTCTGTCTGTTCGCAGGCCAGGAGCTGAAAAAGCCGTATTGGTACACTGAACGTAAGTTACAGCGCACTTCTACTGTCCATGGTCTTAAAGGATGCCACCAGTCAGGGTTATCAAACCATTGTAACCGTCTCCCCTGGCTTCACTCAAACATGCGTTAAAAATATAGTTTTCAAAATGGCTTCCTTGTACTAATTCCGCTGAAGAGCCTTTAGCGTGAGAACGCCTGCCACGGATGTAAACCACGGCATCAAGCACTTCTGTGATGGTGACGAGACGTTTTGAGAAGAAATTGTAGTTATGACATGTGATGTGTTGTCCTGTCCTAGCCGACATACATTGTTTTTAAAAAAAGGAAAGCTCTTTATCGCCATTAAATAATCTTGACACATGCAATTGATGTTTTAGAGAGCGAGCCCTGGGTGTTCTACCACGGGGCAGAGTACCTTTTGGCAAGGCAGCTGTTTGACTGGGAGGCGGTGTCCCTGGCCTGCCAGATGATGGGGGCCCAGCTGCTTTCCATCCACTCCAAGGAGGAGCTGCGCTTCATCCAGCAGCGCATGGCCAAGGTCTGGGAGAGAGAGAGAGAGAGAGAGAGAGAGAGAGAGAGAGAGAGAGAGAGAGAGAGAGAGAGAGAGAGACAGGCCGGGGGAGAGGTTAAGAAGGTGGAGGACGGAGGAGGATTGGGCCTCTTGCTGGGTGAACCCCTGAAAGGGTTAGGCCCTCCTGAGTGGCCACAAGGAGCAGTAACTATCTAAATCTGATGCTTCTCTCTCTCTCTCTCTCTCTCTCTCTCTCTCTCTCTCTCTCTCTCTCTCTGTCTCTGTCTCTGTCTCTGTCCCTCTCGTTCTCTCTTTTTATGTCTCTCTCTTGTTTTCTCATTCTCTCTCATTCTCTCTTTCTATGTCTCCTCTCTCTCTCTCTCTCTCTCTCTCTCTCTCGCTCTCTCTCTCTTTCCGCAGCTCTCTGTGGGTGCTACTGATTGGTGGATAGGGCTGTCCATCAACCTGCCCACGGAGGAAGTCAGGTCTGTGTGTCTGACAGTTTTGTGTGTGAATGAGTGTTGATTTTGTGTTTGTCTGTTTGTGTCCCTATCTGTGTGATATGTCGGTTGACTTGTGCGAACACAGAACTAGTGTAAGGTGCATACAGTAGTGCATACTAAATGTGAGTGTGTGTGTGTGTGTGTGTGTGTGTGTGTGTGTGTGTGTGTGTGTGTGTGTGTGTGTGTGTGTGTGTGTGTGTTGGCGGGTGTGTGTGTACAGTTGGAGTGATAAGACAGAACTGGATCTCCATAACTGGGCTGAGGTCGGGTCTTACGGAGGTCCTGTCAATCATAAGCTGTGTGTCAGCATGTCTTCAGCAACAGGTAACACACACTCAGTCACGCACGCACACACACACACACACACACACATACAAACACACCTACTCACATTTACTATCTAATGTTATTTTGTTATTCATACCAAAAATAGATACATTAAATATAAGGAGACTTCAAAATAATACAAAGAAAACAAAATAATTAGAATAGCTTCCGGGGGGGTCGCACAACCATGCTGTCATAATCAGGTCCGAAGTGTACAATTATCTCATATGTAAGTATAAGTGGTTGCATGTTGTCGTTTTACCCCCCCCCCCCCCCCCGATGTGACGCTGTATGAAGTACCCCTGCTGCGTTTCAGGGAAGTGGTCCGTGGGCAAGTGCAGCGGTCTCCATGGCTACGTGTGTAAGCGACGGACGGTGTCGGTGCTGGAGACCCACCGAGAGCCCCACTACATCGGCAGCTGTCCTGAGGACTGGATCTACTTTGGACACAAGGTGTGTGTGTGTGTCTGTGTGTGTGTGTGTGTGTGTGTGTGTGTGTGTTTTCATATTCACGTGTGTGTGGGTGTGCGTGTGCGTGTGCGTGTGTGTGCGTGACACAGCATGCATGCGCCCACGCAAACAATCCCCTTCCCTCAGCCCCAGGGCCTAACTGTCTGTTCAGGAGCACAGGCCACGCCCCCAGCAGGGGTCAGTTGGGGTCGGTGTATCGATGGGTAGAGTGTCCGGGGGCAGGTGGTCTGGTACACTGATCTGAGCCCATCTGAGACAGCCGTCCGTCGTGAGAAAACCTGCAGTTGACATCCGTTTTAGATCGCTTAGATTCCTTCTACTTTTAGAAAACCTTCTTGTAGAGGGAGTTCTAGAAAAGCGTTGTTTCATACATCAGACTAGTAACTGTGTTTTTATTGTGTGTGTTTGTGTCTGTTTATGTGTGTGTGTTCCAACCACGTGTGTGTGTGTGTGTGTGTGTGTTTTCATATGCGTGTGGGTGTGTTTTTCATATTCACATTTGTGTCTGTGTATGTGTTTTTGAGTGTGTGTGTTTTTCATATTCACCTGTGTGCGTGCGTGCGTGTGTGTGTGTGTGTGTGTGTGTGTGTGTGTGTGTGTGTGTGTGTTTGCGTGTGTACGTGTATGTGCATGTGTTTTCATATGCGTGTGGGTGTGTTTTTCATAGTCACATTTGTGTCTGTGTATGTGTTTATGAGTGTGTGTGTTTTTCATGTGCCTGATGTCAGTGCTTCCTGCTGCACCTCCCTGATGGACCAGAGGAGGGGAAGAGCTGGACCGACGCCAACTCCATCTGCTCCTCCTTCCAGGGCTCGCTGGTGGCCATCGAGGACCCCATACAGCAAGGTGACCTCCCCGCCCCCACCCTTCTGTCCAGTGAGGCACTATACCTCCACCAGCCCCACCACACTGTCAAGTGAAGCACTCTAGCTCCACCCCCAACCCCACCCTACTGTCCCAGTCAAGCACTCTAGCTCCACCCCCAACCCCACCCTACTGTCCCAGTCAAGCACTCTAGCTCCACCCCCAACCCCACCCTACTGTCCCAGTCAAGCACTCTACCTCCACCACCACCCAACCATACACTCAGTATAGCATTCTAACACCCCCACCACCATACACACTTTTTAAAAGCGAGCACAACTTTTGAATGCGCTTCTTCGCCCTCCGCACTACTATGACTAATCCTATTCCCCCCCCCACTGTGGTGTCCGTGGTTACGGCAGCATTCATCACCATGCTGCTGCAGGGCAGTGCCGTGGGCGTCTGGATTGGACAGAGGATCGACGACACCGATTGGTGGACCAACGGGAGGCCGGTGGGATACACCAACTGGTCCCCCAGAAACTCTCCTGCTGTGAGTACTTTATCTAATACTACACCAACTGGTCCCCCGGAAACCTTCCTGCTGTGAGTACTTTATCTAATACTACACCAACTGGTCCCCCAGAAACTCTCCTGCCGTGAGTACTTTATCTAATACTACACCAACTGGTCCCCCAGAAACTCTCCTGCTGTGAGTACTTTATCTAATACTACACCAACTGGTCCCCCAGAAACTCTCCTGCTGTGAGTACTTTATCTAATACTACACCAACTGGTCCCCCAGAAACTCTCCTGCTGTGAGTACTTTATCTAATACTACACCAACTGGTCCCCCAAAAAGCTCTCCCGCCATGAGTACTTTATATATATCATACGAATAATATCTAACACTACCTAATACTACACCAACTGGTCCCCCAAAAACTCTCTCATGCTGTGAGTACTTTATCTAATGCTACACCAACTGGTCCCCCGAAAAATCTCCTGCTGTGAGTACTTTATATTTATAATATATAATATATAACTATTAATATCTAATACTACACCAACCGGTTACCCAAACCCCCCCACCCCCTGCTGTATATAATACAGGTACAATATAATATACACTTATAACTAACACTGAGTCTCACTTCTGCGTAACCCTGGGTTTGCAAAGATCCACGTCTGTCCACAAGGAGGGAGCATAGTGCATCTTACATATGTACACGAACCAACGATCAAATCCGGAAACAGAATTCGCCATTAAAAGCATCATATTGGAAGATGTATTGTCTAAGCTCTGTACATGTGTCTGTGTGTCTCTCACATGTGTTTGTACATGTATCAACTTATCCTAGCTAGCTTTGTTGTAAGCGGTGAATGGGTTAACCTAGCAATTGTGTGCTATGGCTTAGCACTTGTTTATATGAACGTCCTTACTGTACCGACAGCTATAGATATATTGTTTCTCTTCCTTTGACAAATGTTCTTATTGTAAGTCGCTGAGGATAAAATCGTCTGCTGAGTCCCCTAAATATGTTATTGTAATGTGTGTGTGTGTGTGTGTGTGTGTGTGTGTGTGTGTCCCAGGCGGATGATTGGCTGAGTGCGGCGATGGCTGCAGGTGAGCCCCTGTGCACCGTGCTCTCAAACCACCACAACCTGCACCTGGCGGGGAAGTGGTACGACGACAAGTGCTCCGAGACAGGCTACGGCTACATCTGTCAGAAGCCCCAGGGTGAGCCGTCCGTCCGTCCTCCATCTTGAGCACGGGAACGCGTGAGGAGCTTTATAGGAGTCGGCTGGTTCGTTAGGACCCCAGGTTAATGGTTGACGTCGTCTATGTCCAGATGTATAAATCAGGCAGGATTTTTGTTCCAGCCCCCTCCCGTCCCGACGTAGACGCGTTCAGAAATTGGGCAGTTGAGAATCAATTGACATCAATTATTAAATTAAATAAAATAAATTAAATTAAATTCAACTGAACTCAACTGAACTCAACTGAACCCAACTTAACTCAACTCAACTCAACTCAACTCAACTCAACTCAACTCAACTCAACTCAGTGCATACAACCTGCCATGGCTAGGTAGCTTTCCCCTAAAGTGGCAACAAACAGAAAAAAAATCCAACTCTGTATGACTATACACAGTCTTACCGACTGTATGACTGTATTCGTCATCAGCCTCACCTACCCTGTCCATCTGGTTTACCACCTGCTTATATCTTAACAACGTTCTGCCTTTCACTCTACATGGTAAATGGAGAAAATGTAATCTGACGAAGCGGTCAATATTTCGTAAACATTCATTGCATTACACACAGCGAGTGTTTATTAGTACGTAAGTACGTGTAACTGGGTCTTTGTTTGATATCGGATCTTATCGGTGACCCTGAGCGAGTTCAATATTAAATAAGGGAGCAATGCAATCTGAAACCGACCAATCAGAGTGCGGCATGACAGCAGATCAATGTGTCGTTCATCTGAAGGATGAAGGCCTCACAAGTCTATTTTAGTCCACCTCTTCGTCATTTAAGGAAGCCAACCTGTAAATAAACACTCACCTCAAACCAGCCTCTCTGGAATCTGGTTGCTGCTACCAGCATTATAACACTTGGTCTTGTTTTGCAAAGGCTGTTTCAGTTCAGTTGGAACTTTTAATTTACTTTACTTGTCCTGTCTGTCTGTCTGTCTGTCTGTCTGTCTCTCTTGTCTGTCTGCAAAAGAACAAACAGGGTAATAAACACGACGATAATACACAACTGCATAATAGCCCCTCCCTCCCCCCCTCCCCACCCCTCTCTCTCCCTCAGACCCGTCCAAACCACCGACACACACGTACCACCACCCTGCCCCGGACAACGTGGACTACAAGAGCCGCAACTACAAGGTGTTGCCGGGCAACATGAGCTGGTACCAGGCCCAGCAGGCCTGCATGGACGTGGGCTCGGAGCTGGCCAGCATCACGGACGCCTACCACCAGGCCTTCCTCACCGTGCTGGTCAACCGGCTGGCCGCGCCCCACTGGATCGGCCTGTACAGCCAGGACGTACGTAGCCCCCGTGTCTGCTGAGCTGCCTGCAGTTAGTGTCCCTATACACAAGGGGGCAGTATACGTTTCCAAGCCCGAATGTAAATTAACAGTTGCAACCAACTGAAAAAACTCGCAGAAACCGAAACTGTGTTTTGGGCAGAGACAGACAGACAGAAACCAAAACTGCGATGTCTTGCCACAAACCCCCACAGGGATTGGCAATGCGAAAAGACATGTACGTTCTCTGAGCAATGTAGTTCTTCATGGATCTCCGGCGCGTAGGGGCAGGATGTAGTACGTGTGATTAGGGGCTATGGGCTAGGGTTAAGGGCTAGGGCTTAGGGTTAGGGCCTAGGGTTAGGGTTAGGATTAGGGGCTGGGGTCGAGTCAGAGCTAAGGTTATTGTATGAGGTTGGCTCGGATCTGGGCCCCACATCCTGTGTTGAAACGATGTGCATGAGACGTGCACGCTCCAAGCATATGCTCTCTCAGCAGGGCGCCGACATAATCAGCCCGCCCATGCACGGATGTCTCGCTCACAGGCTGAAGTGAGCTGAGGATGAAATGATGGAATTAATTTCCCCAGCAGGCCTCCTGCTGTCTGTTTGCCTTGTCTCCCATTCCTCTCTGCGCTGCTCTGTTGGTGCTTTTATTCTCATCCTGTACGTGTTAACTATCTTACTTCCTCTTCCCCTTTTTTCAGCCTAGCTTAGTTTAATTGGTTTAGTTCACCTCGGTTTAGCTTGGTAGTTTAGTAGTTTAGCTGTGCGCTGGTTTAGTGGAGTCAAATTCGGTTGTTTTTTTGTCGAGCGTTTATTTCAGTTGATCTTTCTTTAAGCTCGTCTTGTTTTATCGTTGCTTATTGTAGCCTAGCCTGACTTAGTTCAGCCTACTTCGTCTTAGCGGTGTATTCATCCTCATCCAGGCCATGACCACCACATCCACTCATGTCTCAACCCACCTCGCGACCGACTGTTGTGACCTCATTTCCCCCTCAGGACGGCCAGAACTACCATTGGTCGGACGGCAGCGACACGGTGTACGCCCACTGGGACGTCAGCGAGGACGAGGAGGACTTTGTGACGGGGGAGTGTGTGTACCTCGACGTGAGCGGGGGCTGGAGGCGGGCCGACTGCGAGAGGCCGCTACCGGGAGCGCTGTGCCACGTCCCCCCGCCAAGTCAGTGGGCCCCTCGCTTTCTGTTATTCGGTTTGTTTTGTGGCAGATTCAGTGTTTAGAACCCAGGTGTTCCGCATGCATAATGAGCCGGCTGATGACCCCAGAGACACAGGACGGAGGAGGACAGGGGCTGTCTTCTGATTCCTTCTTCAAGGTCCTTTTCTGGTTGTTTTGAATCCTATTTGTTGAAATATGTCTCAAAGTACACCCACAGTATCAATGCAACAAAATAACTTGTAATATTATAATATACTAATATAATTATCATAATAATTGTAATATGTAAGGATATTATAAGGATTTGTTTTTCCTGTCGATAACAGTAAAGTGAAGTGTTAAATATAGAAAGAGTAAAATATAGAAAGTAGCAAAATGAAACACAAAATCCAAAAATGCTCACAAAAACCTCTGAGGCAAACCTACACATTTCAATGCGTGTACTGTATGGGTAGTGAAAGGTAATTGCTCACATTCAAACAGATGGGGCGCTGTCCCTGCTGCTTGACTTGGAAACATTTAGTTCCATCACATTTCTTGTTATGTTTTCGTTTCACTTCTTACACACTTAGTAATCCATTTTTAGCGCAAAGTATCATCAACTAGGTTTGATAAACCACAGGAATGCAACACATTGGAAGAATACACAGGTTAAAAACTGAACAGTCTATCCCTCTCTTACACAGGAAGCAATGCCTTCACCATCTACGAGGTGGTTTGTCCCCATACGTGGGTGAAGTTTGGAAACGGCTGTTATAACTTTGAGCCCGCGGTCCAGAGACTGACCCTGGAGGAAGCCAGAGACCACTGCAGGCAGAAAGGTAGGAACCTGTTCTGATCAAGCCCCAACCACAGCGAGATTAACCAGCATCCAATGCGGAAGTGACAAACATTGCAGTAGCACCGGGTGGCCATAAGGAGGTGGTACCAAAAGGGAGCAATTCTTCGTTGACTCACATGTTAAACAGGCCGTTTTCACAGTCTTGTTAAACCTATTTACAGCCTGGTCTAAAAAAACATTCTAGTCAGTATGTTCATTTCATATCTCCATGACAAATTTTTTTTAGGAGGTTAGTTTTTATTGGAGGTAAAAATGTAGGAATAATTAGGGGCGTGGCCTCTTCAGTGACAGGTATCCCCTGAGTCTCACTCTCTGTATGTCACCTAGATGGGCGTATCTCCCACCCCCCACCAATGGGGGGCAGGAGATCAATGCCCTTTTTTGGTTAAAGGAAATGAGGCAGAGTCAAACTAAGATGGCGACGCGCATAAACCAAGAGAATTGGATGCAGTTGGAATAACTGAGGTCTGCCCGGATGCTACATCCATTTTATATACACTATCTATGGTTCTGACAAGCTGAGATCATTAGCTACCCATAGCTTCAACTGACAGACTAGACCCGTCAAACCGAGCTCCCTCATCACAATACACTACCATTATTAAATTAAATAAAAATGCATAAGCGAGTTGCAGAAATTCTGCATTTTTCCAATCTAATGAATCTCATTAAATGCAATGGGAAATGTGATATAAAGGTTCAGTTAAATCTGAAAAAGAAAAGACAGATTCATTTAATGAATATGACAAATCTAGTTGCATGTCTTCCTTATTTCCAAGTGACCTTGCGGGCTAGCATCCAAACCCTAACCCCGTGTGGTACCTCAGCCACCTCAGAGGATAGTCCCCCAGTATCCCTGCCATGAGAGGGTCTATTCCCAGCTCCCATCCCAGCTAACACCCCCCTTCTTGGGGCGCTGCGCTCTGTTCCTTCAGTCAACACGTCAGATGTCCTCAGCATCCAGAGTGAGGCGGAGAACCGCTTCGTGCTGGAGCAGCTGTTGTCGTCCGGGTTCCCCCACCAGACATTGTGGCTGGGCATGTTCTTCAACCCCGACAGTAAGAACCACCTTGTTTGTCGAAGGAACCGGAAGAGCTTCTTCCTGGCTCGGTTCAGCTTTTCATTGCAGACCGGTTATTGCAAAACGATGATAATGAACATGGCACGACTGCTCCGCTGCAATCCAGAAGATCTCCCCAGTGTGTGTGGTGATGGCTGGTTTAACCTGTGCGCACTGATTACTCAATGCACAACAGGTGTGCAGCCTCAACCGGCCCCAGAGTTCAATCGGACTCCACCAGGTGAGGCTGCTTAAACCAGCCATCATCCACACTGACTCCCACAAGGACTAATAAGTGATGTAGGCCCCGTTTACACGAAGGGAAAACGCAGATATTTCCATGTGGTTTGGCCTCTCATTTACATGAAAACCCAGTTTCTATCACAGAAAACGATTATTTCTAAGAACTCCGGCCAAAGTGGAGATTTCTGATAACGCCGGTTATGTGTTGTCGTGTCAACTGGGAGAAACTGGGTTTTGGGTTCTCAAGCGTCACATTATGTGCCAGAAAATGCTTAACATCATGTTCACAGTTCGTTTGGCTATCATGCGCCATAGTTGTTGTTTTGAAAGGAACAGCAAGTCGCTCCAGTTATTGTTGTTGTTGTTGATTCTGAGGATTCTGATTGGCTTGCATGGCTTTATCCTTCTCCCTACACTGCCGCCCATAGGTTTGGCGTAGTTATAATGGCGCTCAACGGCGTATTTATGCGGGTTGATGTAAATGACAACTTTTTTGAAAACAACGCTGTGTGCACAATGTTATTTTTGAAAACGGGGGGGGGGGGGCAATATTCGTTTCTCTAAATACCCTGCTATGTATAAACGTGGCCGTAGTCAAAACTTGGTGAAAACCATGTGAATCAGTAAAACTGATCTGTTGCATTGTGTGTCCCCCCCTCCCAGCGAAGGCGCTGGCCTGGCTGGACGGCTCCCCTCTCAACTACACCAACTGGCACTTCCGCGCCCCAGAGCGCAGCTCTCTGTCCGCAGACAGCTGCCTGTCTGTCAGGGTGCTGGACGGCATGTGGCACCTGTCTGCCTGCACCCAGCGCCTGGGCTTCGTCTGCAAGACACGGCCCGGTACCAAGCAGCCTCACGACCCCCACCACCAACACCACCACCTCCACCTCCACCCCCACTATACTGCAGCCTGATACCTGTGTGTGTGTGTGTGTGTGTGTGTGTGTGTGTGTGTGTGCCCCAATATGTATGGTATATATATATATATTTGTGTGTGTGTGTATGTTACCTATGTAATGTATATTATTGCATGTACATGCGTGTGTGTACTTAGGAATTGTGTGTGAACTGAATTTATAATTTTCTTGCCATTGTGTTTTATTTCCTGCAGACACCATAACTGAGGTGGAAGTGGAACCACTAAACGGTAAAAAGCACATTTATTGTAGCGGGTCATAACCCCATAGCAATAAATGCTCACAGTGAAATGTATGACCGCTGACTGTATGACTCTCTATGACAGAATGAGATGTGATAAACCTTATTGATGAATATTGGGACTCCATTAGAGTATTGATGTTCTTTAACCTGAGGACAGAAGAACCGTAGATAGGTATCGACGCCTCTTTGCATGTTCACGTCATTGCACTCATTGACTCATCCTTTGCCAGAAAAGGTGTTGTTTAATAATCAGTCCGGCTTTTTAGGATTGAGACGAAAACATAAGAAGAATACCGTACCCTGTGGTCCCAGAGATCCAGCTCTAGTATGAGCTGGTTCTGAGGCTGATAGAAGACTATTGTTCCTGATGTCAAAGGCTTCTTCTAAGCAGGCTCGCTGGCGACCTCGCCCCTTCGGTAGCACCAGAACACACACAGTGTTTGTTCTGTTTCATCATCAAGTCGTCTGTGGATAAATGCGCAGACCTGAGGAAACCTGGCCACTTGCAACCTGGCCACATGCACCGTGTGGCAGCAGGACAGAAAAATCCCACAAACAGGATTAGAAAACCCCACAAACAACATTAGTGGTTACATTCTCTGTTATTCGTTTAGCAGACACTGTGATCCAATATTAACAACCCAAGTGAACACCAAGTGTTGGAGGAATGGTACATTTAAGAGCTTTCCATGACAAGAGTTTCTAAAAACATCCGGAACAGAGTAGGAAGGACAGCCCACATTCAACCACACTACAGTAGAACCCCAGGACTCATACAGGACAGTGAAGTGGAAGTGTGGGAAGACAAGAGTCTCTAGATGCACCCTGAAGGTTAGAAACTATTCTGGTTGTTTTTGGTTTGAGTCCTGTAAAAGTAGGATTCAAACCAGTAATAGTTTTCGGTTTGAATCCTATTACCAGAAGGATGATGTTTCCATCTGTGCACGCACTTGGTCAAATGTTCACCGATTTTTACAAACACATTCACTCACACAATCTCAACCGCATTTACAAGCACATCAACACACACACACACACACACACATTAAAAACCACGTACACACACATTCACACATTCACAACCATATTCTCACACACGCATTCACACATTCATCACATTCACACGCACACATTCTCACACAAAATGAAAATCACATTCACACACACATTTAATAACACACTCACACACACATTACCACATGCATTCAAACGCCTCGACGACCCCACAGCGGTTCTGGGGCCACAACCCACGGCCATGATGTCCCCATGCGCTTATAACGTCTCCTTCCCAGGCCTCCATCGGGGGGTCATCCCCGCCGCCGTCCTGGTGGCCGTGCTGATCTTCTGCGTGGCGTCCGGGGTCCTGTGGCTCCTGTACCGAAGGAGGAACTCGCGCTTCGGCCGGCTCCCCCCGCTGGTGGGGGGGGCGTACTACAGACAGACGGACTCCCAGGGAACCGAGTCGGACGGCAACGTGCTCATCACGGACCTGGAGGGTCCTGGCGGAGACTAGCGTTCACACGCCGCTGGCGGTGTCTCTGGAGGGACGCGGGAGAGGCTCATCTCGCTCTGTCTCCCTCTCTCCGTCTGTCCCTCCGTGTGTCTCTCTGTCTCTCTCTCCCTCTTTCTATGTCTCTGTCTCCCTCTTTCTATGTCTCTCCCCCTCTGTCTATGTCTCTCTTCCTCTGTTTTTCTGTGTGTGTGTGTGTGTGTGTGTGTGTGTGTGTGTCTCTCTCTTTCGCTCTCTCTATCTATGTGTGACGACCTCTCGGTCACCTTCTATCTTTAGCTGTGTATGTGCTTGTGTGTCTGTGCCCACGTCTGTCTGTGCCCATGCATGTCTGTACCTGTGTGTATTTGAGCCTGTGTGCATTTGCCTGTGCATGTGTGTGTGTGTTTGTTTGAGTTTTGCCAGTTCACTTTGAGTCAACAATGTCACACGATGACATTCCCAAGCTGCCGTTGTCATTGGTCATGATTCGGGTCACATGACAGCAGCCATTCAGTATTTTTCCTCCGGAACTTCACTGTCTTACTGAAGAAAGGGAAGAGAGAACAGTTGATTCAAATACGAATCTGTCAGCATGGTTCGATTTCCTTTGGTGAAGTTAAAGGGACTGAACGATAAACTGATTGAAACTATAATTTGAAAAAGGTGCACAAATAAGAACACAATATGATACACAAGGTCAGGCGAGCGGTGAGCTAATAAAAACAAAACATTGAATCAGGGACATGTTTATGAGGAGATGCACTTCATAGCATGTCAGACAGGTTTTATATTAATGAAGGATGGGACACTTTGAGGTACCATAGTACCATTTTCAAGATCAGAAGCCACTGCCTTTTCTGGTCTCCAGTCGACGTTTTTGAAAACATGTTTATAGGGGAAGTGTGTTTAGGAAATCTAGCCGGAAATTCCAGGTGTGTGTCTCTGTGTGGACACGCGTGTTGTATGACATGATGGTCATACAGTCTCAGTATTAGGCCTCCCTGTGTGGTGGTGCTTTGGTATATTTCTAAGGAAACGTTTTCAATGTCCGAGTTGGTTCTCTTGTATTTTCTTATTTTATTAGGAGAACTCACAAGGCATCATTGATCACTATAAATGCTTTGATGTGTTTTTGCACAGATGTTTTTTGTAATAATAAATGTGGGAATTAATAAATGAAAAGTTTGAAGATGATTTCTCACAGTGTGTCGTGCCTTATGTCTTCTTTGTAATCTTATTTTGGTTGTTATGAGCTAAAACAAGCAAGAGTCATTATATATATTTTTTCTCTTTTGCTTTATCACTCACTTGTAGAAGTTATCACAAATGTATGTAATGTCAAGAAATGTGGACATGTAATTGTATTAATTTAAGAATTATAAATTCACAGTTTAGGCCTCTGAAATAATCGTATTGATTATCTATAGATCTCTGGAAATTATAGTCATTCATCACAAACAACAAAACATTGAGCTTGAACACTTCGTCACATCAAATTGTATATCGTTAATAATTCTGCACATATAAAGCGACAGACGTTGAGGCAAGAGGTTAGAGAAAGCTATTCGCCATGAGAAGGGCAGCTGCATTCATAATTCATGAGTTTTTTTGTTTCAAACGGGCCGTTTATATATAGAAAAGGAGAGCGATCGACGCGATCCCAGAGCTCTCCCAAGCGCCGAGCGGCTTGTGTTGTTTATTGGTTTTAGCGCACGGAAACAGCCGAGCGGGCGGTGTTTGTTCGGCCATAAGGGAGGAGTATCCGGGTTCTTGGAGGAATACTGGATTTGCGAAACGCAGTAACCCAACAGCGGAGAGTTGAGATCGCGTCTGACAGTAGGCAGCGAACCAGTTTTAGCTCTTTTTACTCCCGGAGCTATGAACCAAGAAAACTAAAGGAGTATTCCCGAGGAGCATTCCCACATAGGTCGTGGAAGGGTATACCGCATGCATGGGAAAGTCCAGGGTACACTTTATTTAGACCATGTCGGAGATGTTGAAAGTAGTAGTTTCTCTTTGTTTCTTTTTTCTGTTGGACAACAGAGCGATTCGTTTCGGGACGTGCGCTCAGACGCTTGGTAAGTTGCGCCCAATTGTTATGGTTCGCGCTCGGAAAAATTATTTTAATTGGTGCTAATTTGTTGTTTATTAATTAGGTTTCGATTTCAACTTTGGGGGTTTACATCGGACCTTTGCACGTCAGAAGCGAAAGCGATACAAAGCGCTGTGTGGTTTTCTTGATGGGACACTAATGCGTATAATAAAACTCCATCCTGGGCTTTGGTAGTAGGAGTAGTTTATTGTAAATAAACTAAGTTGTCCGCTCTTGTTGACACTCATTCGGCGTTGTGGCGCACGCCGAGAACGACTTGACCCCCGCCCCGGGGACAGGAGAGATAAACTGCACACTCATAGCTATTTCGGGAAGATGTGATGTCCAGTTTACACACACCCCCAGCCACACACACATCAGGCTTAATGAACCTGACTCATGCTCGTAAGCTTTCACTCGAATAACTTCAATTGTTTGTTTTTATTAAATAAAATGCAGAGCAGACCGTAACTCAGGGTCATTCTGGACAGTGGAATAATTGCGTTTAAAGGCAAGCGTGAACTACGTAATGAATAAAACTTGGACACTAGGTCATGTATTACTGTTCACCCTGTGTGTGTGTGTGTGTGTGTGTGTGTGTGTGTGTGTGTGTGTGTGTGTGTGTGTGTGTGTGTGTGTGTGTGTGTGTGTGCGTGTGTGTGTGTGTCCCTCTGTCCCTCTCAATTCCCATCTCTAGCCCAGAGTTTATATTGTCTTTAGCTGAGCCTGTCAGATAAAGTCCAATAAAAGCAGTGGGGTACAAGAGGCTCACATTCTTTACTGTAAATCAGAGATGTGTGTTTTTCTGCCACTCCTCAAAACAGATCTGTATGAACCGTTTTGTCTGCTAGCTCGCTCCACACACACACACACACACACACACACACACACACACACACACACACACACACACACACACACACACACACACACACCATAATATATAGACACACACACGTACAAACCATCACACACCATCATATATAGAC
Source organism: Pollachius pollachius (assembly GCF_949987615.1). Lineage (NCBI taxonomy): Eukaryota > Metazoa > Chordata > Actinopteri > Gadiformes > Gadidae > Pollachius > Pollachius pollachius. The sequence continues at coordinate 24,380,719 of NC_136938.1, read as the reverse complement.
ACACATACACAATCATATAGACACACACACACACCATCATATATAGACACACACACACCATCATATATAGACACACACACACAGACACACACACACACACCCCATCATATATTTACACACACACATACACACACACACACACACCATCATATATAGACACACATACACAATCATAGACACACACACACACACACCATCATATATAGACCCACACACACAGACACACACACCCCATCATATATATACACACACACATGCACACACACACACACACCATCATATACACACACACACACACACACACACACACACACACACACACACACACACACACCACCATTATACAGACACACACGCACGTTGATTGGATGCGACACTTGACCTCACTCTGTCTCTCCTTACAAAGATGCGGGCGCCTTCACGATCCGCCACGCCTCGACGGGTCGGTGCCTGGTAGCCGAGGGCCCCGCCGGGGTGGGCCTGGGGCCTTGCTCCACGCCCACCCCCTCCTCCCCCGCCACCACCCCCCAGGTCTGGAAGTGGGGATCGGGCAACCGGCTCTTCCACGTGGCCACTGCGCGCTGCCTGGGGCTGAACGTGGGCACCAAGGACCTGGGCCTGTTCCCCTGCAGCTCCACGGGGCTGGATGGTGCGCTGCAGTGGCGCTGCCTGGAGGGGGCGCTGTTCACCGCCTACGAGATGGGCCTGGCCGTCAGCGGGAGCAAGGTGGTGGCCAAGCACGACACCAGCGACACCTGGACCGCCAACGAGGGCCCGGAGGCAGTGTGCCAGCAGGCGTACCGCGGTGAGTACGGTTCCGTCACCGGCGTCACCGGTTCTCAACCTGAGGTTCGAGGCCCCATTGGGGTCACACAATTACTTGTCGGGGTCGGCAGATAATATCCGAGAATGTGTGTAAATATGTATACTTACATTTACAATGATATCAATCAATTGATCGATGAATTCATTCATTCATATGATTTTATTTTTGCTTTTTTTGAAAGAAATCAACTAACATAATAGCAAAAATAATGCCTGCTGCTATCACAGATCAAAACACAGCTACAGCTCACTGAGTTTTCACTGAGGTTCAATTTAGCTGAGTTCCAGTACATATTTACTAGGTTGTGAACCCCAGGTATACAAACTCTTGCAAAGTGTGTGCAAGAGTGGACCTTTTGTTTTTTCAAGGCAAGTGTGGGCTTCAGTTGTCATAAAGAGCTAATTTCCTTTGTTCAAACAGCATGTAATGGAATTGTTTTGTTTCATTGCATAAGGGCTGCCTTGCAGAAACCACAACACTGTTTTCGCAGCTAGCACACCAGAACTCTCTAAATGCCTAGATAGCTATCAGGCCTATCTTCAGTCTGCGTCTTGTGACATGTGACTCACTGCTCACACACAGCTTCTGCTTTCATTTTTGTTTTAGCGTGGCTTCAGTGGCTTAGTGGCGAGGTTAATTCTGATGATTACCTGCAATGTGACGCGGTTGATGTGATCAAAACAGTCTTGATAAAGGACATATGAATAATTTGGACAAAGATAGGATTGTAATACAATTTAAACACGCGCCCACACACGCACGCCCACCCACGCACACACTATTTACGGTCCTTTTGGTTTCAGTCAGTTAAAGAGGTTTATTAAGTATTTTGATAGGCGTCTCTTTTAAAAAGGATTCCCGTCTGATGACGTGTTTAATCACAGTTTAGATAAAGGACACCTTTTTTCTTTTTTTTTGCTGTTTTGTGTCTAAACCTCAAGGACAAGATTAGATTAAATCAAGGTTTTCTGGAGAGACTCTCCAGACAGAACCTCATGGACTCAATATACAATGAATCACATTATTATAATGTGGCTTTACTGTGAAAATATCTCGTCACAACCAGTGCCTTTAGTTTATAGGATCAGCACTCGCTTGTGAATCAATATTGATCAAAGAATGTTTGTTTGCAATTTCGGTGTTAGAATTTAGCCTGCCAAGCACCCTTAGAAGTCTTTATTCCTCACATCCTCTTGAACAGAGACAGATAAGGCCTAACAGAGCTAAAATTATCCTTAATCTGCTTCCTGTGGGATGCACAGAAATACTCTGTTTCCTCGTCTTCTACGACTGTAGGATCTATGATCTCGGTCTAATGAACCAATCAACCAATTAGTCAAGTTTGTATGAATAAAGCACTGTTCAAGCACCTAGAATTGACTTAAAATTGGGGAAAGACTCAAAGGAAATAAACCAAAAGATAATGAAGGCTTCTGTCTTTCTCTCTTTCTCTCGGTTTCTCTTTCTCGCTCTCTCAAATTAAAATGTAGGCTCCATCTAAGAACTGTTTACTCTGCCAAAGCACAACAAAAGTTAATGAATAAAAAATGAAACTGTCAAAATAAAATACAATATAATATAAAATCTCTCTCTCTCTCTCTCTCTCTCTCTCTCTCTCTCTCTCTCTCTCTCTCTCTCTCTCTCTCTCTCTCTCTCTCTCTCTCTCTCTCTCTCTCTCTCTCTCTCTCTCTCTCTCTCTCTCTCTCTCTCTCTCTCTCTGTGTCCAGTCGTCCATACTAGTCGCGGTAACTCGGCCGGAGCCCCGTGTGACTTCCCCTTCCTGGCCAATGGGAGCTGGCACCACGGCTGTCTGTCCGAGGCCGACGCCCCCGAAAACTTCTGGTGCTCCACGACCTCCGACTTTGACAAGGACCACAAGTTTGGCCGCTGCCTCCTACCTGGTATGTGGTGGTGTTTCTTCATGGTCTTTTGTGTTTATCGTTTGTTTGTCAGGGCCACAACCATAGAGACGACAGAGTTTAATTGTAGCTATTTTGGAACCACAAGGCCGATGCAGATAGTCTAGCCTGGGTCAAGGGTTTAGACCGCTTTAGTTTGCATGTAGGTTCTATGCAGTCAAGTGAGATCGTCAAGAGGCAGTTTTTTGTGTCTGTAAACGGTGTGCAACCAAATGTATTAGAAAGAACCAGAAAACAACAACAATATTTTGGACACCACCTTGTAAATCCGTGATTTATCAAATGATTTAAATGCTAGCAAGTCAGTAGACATAGTGAATTAAATCACACCGTCTACCTCACCGGAGATCAAATGAAAGCGCGTGTGCGACCGGAAACCGGCAACTGAGCGAAAACTGTCATCTAGGCAATGGTACTTCCAGTTGACGTGTTTGCACAAGCCACTCTGCTTAGCAAGGGTTAAACCAACTGTTCAGAAACGGAAGGTTTCGGAAGCTCTCGAGCGAAACGAGGTCAAAGCAAAGAAAAGAAACTGAACCAAACACGACGGTGTAGAGAAACTAAACATTAATATCTCTATTTGTACACCCCTCCTCCTCTCTTCCCCTCTCCCTCCCCCCTGCAGAGCCAGGTTGTAGGACCCTCTTCAAGGAGATGGACGGGGGGGTTTGCTACCAGTTTGTCAACAGCGTGGCGGTGAGCTGGCCTGAGGCCCTGGACTCATGTCGCAGCCAGGGAGCTGAGCTGCTGAGTCTGGGGGGGCCGGAAGAGCTCTCCTCCCCCACCTGTAAGCCTGCCCCCCCACCACCAACACCACCACAGTGTTGCTGTCTCCGTCTGTCTGTCTGTCTGTCTGTCTCCCTCTCCGTTTGTCTCCGCCTCCTTCTTTCGGTCTCTGTCTCCCTCTCTGTCTGTCTGTCTCATTCTCCCTCTCTGTCTCCCCCTCCGTCTGTCTGTCTCATTCTCCCTCTCTGTTTCTATTCATCTGTTATCCTTTCTCTTCCTGCCTCTCTCTTTATGTTTCTCACCCACTCTTGCTCTCCCTGTCTCTGTGTCCGTTGCCATCTTGTGATCTTTTGTTACGTTGTGCTTTCCGTTTCTCTCCGTCTCCTCCCCCGCCCACCTAGCTCTCCTCCTGTTTCCGGGACGTTATTAGTTTATGTATTCCGCTCTCTGCAGGTTCTGCGTGTGCGCCCCAGTTTGAGCTACTTCTCATCACACAGACCCAAACACGGAAGGGGGAGTTGTTTACAAGAAGCAAGCACATAACTTAGAGAAGCTCCCCCAGTTTAGTGCAAATCATTCCATCATCAAACAGGGTTATCGTGGTACTCATGAATATTAACTGTGCTGTGAATCTACAAAACACTCTCAGTGTTTAATGGTTGTGCGGAACGAGAGATGGTTGAGGGATTAAGGTAGAACACGGAGGAACATTAATAATTAACATGAATAAAATGTGTTACCCAGAAATCACCGCTAGGAATCACCATAGCAAAAGCAAGTGTGTTTACCTCTCGTGTGTGTGTGTGTGTGTGTGTGTGTGTGTGTGTGTGTGTGCGCGGTCCAGTCACAGCTGGCCTGTCTGGGATGCCAGATAAGATGTGGATGGGCCTTCACCAGCTGGACACCAGCCAGGGGTGGCAGTGGTCCGACGGCCGCCCCGTTGCCTTCCTACGCTGGGCAGAAGGTAGAAGTCCCCCCCCACCCCCCCAACGTAGAGATGCACTGAAACAACACACCTGGTTCCTCTCGGCTATTTTCATTCCCTTACGTTTGTATTTGTCAGGTCCATCAAATTATGACGCACATCAGACTGCTGTACAGCTTGGGTAAATGAAATTTCTAAAGAAAAGAGGATGTATTCTGGGAAACTGTGGAGGATTTGTGGTGGTTGGTATGGTGGTTCTTCACCAACACATCCGTCCTGTCGGGTAAAATAGCTTTGTCCTTCTTTCGTTTCCGTTGTCAGTTAGAAAACCTTTGCGCGACTTGGCCAGATGTTACCTTTGCAAGTGGGTTACCGTCACAAAGTTGATTTGAAGAATGTGCGTATTCCACCCCATCTCGCCGTGTCTGAAGGGATGTTTTCAGTGGTGGCTCTGCTTCTCTAAACTGTGTCCTCGTGTCAGACAATGAACTCAGTGTTTAGCGTCCAGCCCTTCTGACTGGCCTGTGGAAACATCGCAACACTTGAAGCGCTTGTGTTGTCAATAATCCATTAATAGCCCTGAATGGATGGCTTCTCTCGTGTGTGTTTGTGTGCATTTTTTTGTGTGTGTGTGTGTGTGTGTGCGTGTGCGTGTGCGTGGGTTCGACCTCACATGACCGGGGTCGGATCAAAGCTTTTCTGAGGTAGTACTCACAATGGGACAACAGCAGATTATTATTGTTATATTATTATTATATCAGTAGTCATAGTAGTAGTATGGTACTATTGTATAATCTGTGTTAGTCGATGAAGGTGGTCTTTCATTTTCACAGTTTCCTTTCAGTTTCTCTGAAAGACTGTGTGTGTGTGTGTGTGTGTGTGTGTGTGTGTGTGTGTGTGTTTGTGTGACAGGAATGCCGCCTGCGGCCGTCCTGGTGGAGTCCGACTGCGGTGTCCTGACCTCCAGGAAGGAGTTCCAGTCAGAGTCCTGCTACGAGCGCCTACCCTACGTCTGCCGGAAGATGGCCAACGCCTCCATCCCCAACACCAGCGGTACGTTAACCCCGCCTCTTTCTCTCCCCTTTGCACCCACAACACTAAAGGTACGCTAGAGCCCCCTCTAGCTCCACCCCCAACACCAGCGGTACGCTAGAGCCCCCTCTAGCTCCACCCCCAATAACATAACATAACATAGGTACATAACAATCCTCCACCCCAGCCTCCAACCTTACATAAACACCCCTCCGCCCACGACACCAGCAGAAGAATGATGTTAAATGATAATAGTATAATATTAGTTCCTAGGTGACTTCAATATGAATAATGATGTTTACTGATAATGGTATAATATTAGTTCCGAAGGCACTACAATATTAATGATAGTACACTCAACCTTCGCTAAAACGCTGTCCTTAAGGCTGTCCTTAAGGCTTAGGGATTCCCGAGACTGCGTGATCGTGAGAATCTAATTGTCTCAAAAAAAAAAACAATGTGTGTATTTATTTTGCTTTAATTACCGTGTTTGCAGAAACCGACACATTTACTAAGTGCAATTATCTTACACGACGTACAATACAACTTAATGAATTACAGTGGAGCATAACGTATTTTTTAGTTATGTTTTCAGTTTGAGGACATCATGTTGAAGTCTTTTTTACTTTTGTAAAAATGAAAGTGTGTCCACGCTTATTGAATCGAGTTGGGTCATTTTTCCTATGATGACATAATTGCGTGAATGTTTTGAATTTATTTTGCTTGAGGGAAACCTTTCAAATTGTATCGGGCCTTGGGACCCAAGCTTGCGTCGAAGCGTGTTATCACAAAGGTAAAGTGTAGTATAATATTAATTCAAAGGCCACTAGAATATTAATAGTGATGCTGCATGATGACTATACTATCTGTTCCTTGGCCACTACAATATTAATCATTAAATGATAATAGTATAATATTAGTTAAAATGTCCCTCAATATTAATAGTGATGATGCATGATAACAGTGATATCATATAACAGTAATATATATAATATTAGTTCCGTAAAGTTTCATGAAAAACAATATTGCCAATGCAAAAAGAATATATATATATATATATATATATATATATATATATATATATATATATATATATATATATATATATATATATATATATATATATATTCATCATAAATTAACAACATATCCATCCCTTTTTTGTTTGTCTACCTCCCTCTCCCCTTGCAGCGTCTCTGGACTACCAGTTCACGGTGTGTCCAGGCGGCTGGGCGGCCTGGAGCGGCTGGTGCTACCGTCTGGAGAAGGACCAGCCCCAGGGCTTCTTCGAGGCCAAGTTCAACTGCTCAGTCGAGGCTGGGGAAGGGGGCATGCTGGCCAGCCTCCACTCACTGGACGTCAAGGAGATGATCAGCACTCACTTCCACGCAGGTATGCCTGGGTTGTGAGCAGAGAACGGAGCTATCAGCCTGTAAGGTACGCCTCGGTGCGCGGTAACTTCAGAGGGCGTGGCTTAACTTCGGTGGGCGTGGCTTAACTTTGTGGTCGTTACGGTTACCCACAAGTCGACGCAAAGTGTTTGTTGAAAGGCAGTTATTTTACCTTCATATTGTGCTTTACGTGGTCAATAAAATGTAATATCTATCCGATTAATTTGCAAGGTAATATTTAGCCTGCTAGTAAGTTAAATGACTTGGCGTTGTCATGGGAACAGGGTTAAATAGACTATTTGGGAGGATTCGCTAGCAACGCTCCCCGTCTTTAGTTGACAGCTAAGTAGTCACAAGTCATGTTATTATGAAGTTTAGCATTATGAAACGGACCCCTCGAGAATAATGTATTTAGAAATTAAATCCAGTAAGGTTAGTGTTGTGAAATATTTTTTATAACGATGTAGGACATATCAGTTTATATTATTTTAGAAAAAATTGTTGTATATTGATTTTGAGTGCATAGTTCCCCTTATAACGATGTAGAACATATCAGTACATTATTTAACATTAAAATAACATAATGCCATGTATAATTATGTTTTATATTTATTTTTATATTTATAATATATATAATATTTGTATATTATTTTATAAAAATTGTTTGTATATGGATTTTGAGTGCTTTAGTTCCCCTTATAACGATGTAGAACATATCAGTACATTATTTAACATTAAAACAACATAATGCCATGTATAATTATGTTTTATATTTATTTTTATATTTATAATATTTTTATACTATTTTATAAAAATTGTCACATATTGATTTTGAGTGCTTTAGTTCCCCTTATAATGATATAGAACATATCAGTACATTATTTAACATTAAACCAACATATTGCCATGTATAATTATGTTTTATATTTATTTTCATATTTATAATATATATAATATTTTTATACTATTTTATAAAAATTGTCACATTGATTTTGAGTGCTTTAGTCCTCCATTTTAGTAGTCTATGTAACCGACATGTGCATCATGGTTGTGTGTTTGCCGGGCTTGTTTGTAGGTGCGTTGTGCTCACGGTAACATGGTCTAGTGTCTGTTGGACGCATGGATAGTACCCTCATAATAATTGTGTGTGTGTGTGTGTGTGTGTGTGTGTGTGTGTGTGTGTGTGTGTGTGTGTGTGTGTGTGTGTGTGTGTGTGTGTGTGTGTGTGTGTGTGTGTGTGTGTGTGTGTGTGTGTGGGGGGGGGGGGGGGGTGTCAGAGGTCCTCCCGCTGGACGTGTGGATCGGGCTCATCGGTTCGGGCACCGTGTTCAAGTGGGCAGACCAGTCCCCCGTTTCCTTCACCTACTGGGGCCCGAACCAGCCCACACAGCCCATCCAGAACTCCAGCTGTGTCTTCTACTCCGGAGAGGTGGGTGTGTGTGTGTGTGTGTACACTGTGTGTGCTTGGACATACAGTATGAATTTCCGTCGCTTTGTCTTTCAGCGTGGGTTATCTGCTCGTAATATTGATCGATTGGTCGTTAACTGTACAGTTAGAAGTGTGTACTTGTATGCATACTCATATCCTGCACTCAGAGTACAGTACTATTCCTAGCAGTATTTATCAATAGCAATGTTACAGTTGATTGTGACAATCTGAATGCGTTGTCGCCGAGGTACGTGTTAAGAAAGACTTACGACTTGAGTTATGTTGAGTTGGTAATAAGGGTGATGATGATGGTAATGATTTATATCTGTATGTGTGTGTGTGGCCAGTCGTACGGCTGGCGCGTGGGGAACTGCAGCGACCGACTGCCCTACCTGTGCAAGAAGAAGGGGGTGATCAGTGGGTCCGCGCCCCCCGTCTCCTGCCCCGCCGACGGGGTAAGTTCACCGCCCGACCCCTTTAAGGTCTGCTCATCCTGGTGGTCCCCGTCATGACGGAGAGAGGAGGAGCATCTTTCTCATTTAATAACACTGTAGTTCAATTATAGTCCTAACACAAAGAGTGTGTTCAGATTCAATCTAAATGTTGTTTAATCGTGATCATTTTTTAATCAATGACCACAAGACCCCCATTCAACAGTGGTTAATACTGAGCAGCAAGGGCGTAGGAACCGGGGGGGATGGAGGGGACGTGTCCCCTCCAATATCGGAGACAGGCGCATTTGTCCCACCTAAAAATTATACCGGATCTGTCAGGTTTCCGATATGTGTCCCCCCCAATGTTAAACTCATTCCTACGCCCCTGCTGAGCAGAGACATTGATGTTGTTAAGTGATATTATATTTAATGTAAATGTGATGGCTGTTCTGTCCTCAGGGCTGGAGGAGACATGGAGACTCGTGTTACCAGGTGAATTCCACGGAGGTTTCCTTCAAAGACCGCTGCAACATCTTCATCAGAAACGGGTGCGTTCATCGAAGTCGTCTCTGGCTTTTTGGTTCTCGATATATTAGAGCTTTCCTTGTTGGCGGAATCCAGTACCACACCTGGGAATGATCCCAGTACCTTTAGAAGGAGAACATGGTTAACCACAGTGGACCGTGTTTCGTGTTTTTTCCCTTGTCATGGCAGGTTTGAGCAAGCCTTCGTGAGCCGGCTGCTGGGGGAGCAGCTCTCCCTGAAGACGCGTTACTTCTGGATCGGCCTGCAGGACACTAAGAGCACCGGGGAGTACCAGTGGCTGGGCCCCGACGGCGGGCAGAACAGCGTCACCTACACCAACTGGGGCTGGACGGAGCCAGGTACCGGCAAACAGCCATGGCACACACACCCAGGGCACCGCGCCCATTAGGGCTGCTCGATTGTGGGAAAATTCAGAATCGCGATTTATTTTGGTCGATATTGAAATCACGATTATTCAAATGATTATTTTTGAGTTTCAAAACATGTTGTATTTATTCAGCATGTGTCTCCCAAAAAAACTTTGCAACTGAGAACTTTGAAATCCCGCCTTAAAAATTGCACAAAATGGTCAAAAGAAAATGTTCCAATCTAAAATAATATACAGGTATGTATCCAGCTGTTCTGCCCTTTCTATAAAACGTAAAAAAAAAAAGAAATAATAATAATCGAAAAAACTTGATTATGTTAATTTTGTGATCGTTTGACGCTAAAATCGAAATCGTGATCAAAATTTGATTAATCGCCCAGCCCTAACACTCATACACCAGTTACACTTATATTCATTTTAGTGCTGTCAGTTTAACGGGTTATTAACGGCGTTGACGCAAACCAAGTTTAAAGGTGTTCATTTTTTTATCGCGCGATTAACGCTCTTGGCTTGGCAAACGTTGTAGTTTTTTCACCTGCTGTCTAGCAACAACTAGTCACGACCATTCGCAGTTCAAGGCCCACCTGGGCTGTACCACTTCGGGAGGGGCCGCTCAGTTACTCCCATCTAGACAAAATCGACTTGGTTGCGACGTTGACAATTTGTGAGTGTTGCATCTGTTGAGTGAGTGAGAGGTTGCGGGTGCACAGCTCAGGCTGCCGGACGGCGCTACAAGGAACTTTTATATTGTTATCCCGCAGTAATCAGCCCGACAGCCCCGAAACGTTAACGGCCCACCAGGAATTGTCCCGACTCTTGCAATTACCACTCCGCTACCGTGTGTGTGTGTGTGTGTGTGTGTGTAGGCGTTATTAGATAGCCCGGTAATGTGTATAGGCCTATGTACGGTAGGAATATTCATACTGGTTTAAATAATAAATGTTACAGTATTTCCCATCTTTGCTGAGCAAGAGTTTTGTTTGAAAGTTCAGTGATTGAAACAAATAAAAGCCTGGGCTATTGAAGTTTTACGGTAGGCCTACCACTGTCATGCGCCTACCCGATGTCAAGTGGACCGGGTCGAATTCACTGCGGGTCTCTGTTCTTATATCCGTCTTACCAAATATATTTTATTACTGTCCTTCTTAACAATCTCTGATCTCACTAAAAGGCTAGCAGCACGAAATCAAGGGATATTTAGAATAGAAAAAAATGTGCGATTAATCGCGAGTTAACTATGACATTAATGCGATTTAAATATTTTAATCTCTTGACAGCACTAATTCATCTACATTCAGGAGATGATTTCATCCAAGCAAAGGCTGATGACAATCTGACAAAATTGTAAACCTAATTAAACTACACTTTGGGGGCAGCAGGATATTCTAGTGTTGAGAGGGTTGTGACTCCAAGCACAAAGGTTCTGGGTTCAAAACCCAATGTCCGCGTTCTACCTATAGGTGTCATAGAGCAAGATGAACTAACCCCTACCTGCTTCCTGATGTCGCGTATCTAAAACATTATAACCGTCAATCGTGTAGGATTGAAGCGTCTGCTTGGTGACTGAATGTAGAAAGAAATGAAGGATTGCTTTGATAAGCACGGATGGGTTTTGTGCTCCTCTCCCATAAGTTTCAACAGCCTGTCAAAAAAACCACTAAAAGCTTTTAGCCGTGCTAACGGAGCGCTACATCAGCTGAGCAGGGACAGAGGTAAAGGGCAGCTCACAGCAGGACATTAAGCTACACTGAGTGGTTGAGGCAGCACTGATATGCATTAGTCATTCAAATCAAGCCAACTTTATATATTAGATTGAGTGCATTGTGAAACGGTGTAACAGGAGGCGAGGCTGACACTCCACTAAAAGGGAAGAAGGGAAGAGCATGCGTCTGATTCAGGGTTCCATTTAAGCAGGTCAAGATGTACAATCGTACTCACGCTAGGAGTGTAAGAGGGCTCTGTAGACGTATCGTAGGGGTGGTGAATGTCATGTAATGGCAGACAATTCAGTCATGTAAGGGAAACGAATAACCGCTCAGCAACTTCAGCAACCTCCTTCAACCGTGAACAGAATCAGAAAAGTTCCATCCCAGTATTAAGTGTGTGCGTGTGTGCGCGTGTGTGTGTGCGTGTGTGTTTGTGTGCGTGCGTGCGTGTGCGTGTGTTCAGAGGGCCACGGCGGCTGTGCTGTGATGTCCACGGCGAAGCCCCTGGGTAAGTGGGAGGTGAAGAACTGCACGGCGTTTAAGGCCGGGACCATCTGCAGGAGAGACCTCGTGGCTCCGCCTCCCGCCCGCCCCTCCCCCGATCTCAGTCTACCCTGCCCCGAGGGCTGGCAGTCTCGACCCAACATCTCCTACTGCTACAAGGTAAAGGCCTACCGCCCGCATCCGCCCACGAAGCAAATAGCTGGAGTGAGGCTGAAAACATGAAAGAACCTACGAGGGTAGCTACAGAAAACTAGTTTATAAACACCTTGTTTATAAACTAGTTTTGGACGGTGTAGCCTTGTCAATCTGGTACACGGGTTTAGATATCCGCAATGTGAGTGGCATTGTGATGATTTGCGGGGATGTGTGTGCAAGCTACTCGTAGGTTGCTCGTCTGTGCTCGGTCAAGGCTCAGTCCTTACCAAAGCGACCCGGGTTTGACCCCTGCCTGTGGTCCTTTGCTGCATTTCTTACCCTCTCTCTCTTCCTGTCTAACTCACTCTATTATGAAGCACCAAAATGCAAAAATAATTCTTTAAGTTGTTCTAAGTTGTTCTGTTCGGTGTGTGTCAGGTCATTAGTAGAGGTATAGTGAACTGTGTGTGTGTGTGTGTGTGTGTGTGTGTGTGTGTGTGTGTGTGTGTGTGTGTGTGTGTCAGGTGTTCCACGAGGAGCGTCTGAGCAGAAAGCGGTCGTGGGAGGAGGCCCAGTGGTTCTGCTGGGCCCTGGGGGCCGAACTGCCCAGCTTCACCAAGTCAGAGGAGATGGTGGCCCTGCACAGCGTTATGAAGGACAGCATCAGGTACACACACACACACACACACACCCCTGTACACACATTCACACACCCACACCTATATATATATATATATATATATATATATATATATATATATATATATATATATATATATATATATATATATATATACACACACACACGCACACCCCTATATACACACCCACACACACACACCCACACACACACACCCCTATATAAACACACACACACACACACACCCCTGTACACACATTCACACACACACACCTATATATATATATATATATATATATATATATACACACACACACAAACATACACACACACACACACACACACACACACACACCCCTATATACACACATACACCCCTATACACACCCCTATATACACACATACACCCCTATACACACACACACACACACACCCCTATACACACACACACACACACACACACACACACACACACACACACACACACACACACACACACACACACACACACACACACGCGTCTCATAGGTTAGTGAGATCCCTGGATTCCCTCAGAAGGTCGAGAGCATGATCTTTAACGATGGTTGATGTTTGTTCCAGTGATAACCGGTTCTTCTGGGTGGGTCTGAACAGAAGAAACCCCACGGACCGCTCATGGACCTGGAGCGACGGCAGACCGGTGTGTAACACACACACACACACACACACACACACACACACACACACACACACACACACACACACACACACACACACACACACACACACACACACACACACACACACACACACACACACACACACACACACACACACAGCAATGTGGATGGAGTGATGAGTGTGGCGGGGTCGGCTAAGCCCAGGAGGTAGAGCGGGTTGGCTTGTAACCGGAAGGTCGCTAGTTCGACCCCCCCGGCTCCTCGAGGTGTCCCTGAGCGAGACACCTCAGCCTAGCTGCTCCCCAAAGAGCTGGCTGTCGCCTAGCGTGGATGACTCCGCCGTCGCGGTGCGAATGTGCGTTTGATTGGTTGTACGCCGCTTTGGATGAATGTGTCGGCTAAACCCCAAATGTAAATGTAAAAGTGTGATAGTCCTGCTGACTATTGATTATGGATAATCGATATAGATATTGACTATGTGTTTGCTGCTGGCTCCTCCCCAGGTGTCCATGGGCATCCTGCACCAAGACTTCCATAGCGATGACGCCTACAGCAGAGACTGCACCGCCTTCAAGGTGGGTTGGCCGCTCGACCAAAAGCAGCTCCCATATGTCTGTGGTCCCTGAGAGATGGGCCAATGGGAGAGCTGTGTTTGAAGTGCTTGAACTTGGTAAACAAAGTGCTTTTTTTTTTTTTTTTTAAACCAATGAAAACTCAGGAAGTGGAAACATTAGCAAAGAGGAAATCCATGAACGCACAACACCCACCGTGAAACACAACCCACCATCACATGAGATAGGCTCACATCAGGGCCTCGCTGCCTAGGGGGGGAGTTGTGATGGTGTCTGTGTTGTGTCCCCCCCCCCTCACAGACGATGAGGAGTAGCCTGAGGCTGCTGTTGTCCATGTTCAATGACATGGACCACTGGCCCCTCTATGCCACGCCCTTCCACTGCGACGCCCAGCTGGAGTGGGTCTGCCAGATACCCAGAGGTGTGTGTGTGTGTGTGTGTGTGTGTGTGTGCGCCCGCCTCAGTGTGTGTTTTTCGTGCTATGTGTATGCCATACATGTGTTGTAGTGTTGTATATGCTGTATATTGTGTTCTGTGCATGTTACATTATTTATTGACACTACCCGTTCCTAATACTTAATACACTATAGAATAGATTTATTGAACATTTGACAATTTATTAAACAACAAAAGTATTATAATGAAAAGAATTAAGCAATTTTTGCAATGTCAGTCTTTAAATCATTTATTCAATTACATTTTTAAACAGGAGTGAAACCCAAGGTCCCAGAATGGTACAACCCAGGTAACGATAATTTGGATTACTTATTTTATCTTTAGCTCTCATGTTGTAAGATAAAATTAGCGTCATAAAATGGTACTTCTACATAAGAAAGTTTAATGTTCAACTATTGCCATTGTTGTTTGGATCTAAATGAATAATAATCCTTATAATGTATTTATCGAACTCCTTTGAAGATAAGTAATAGATGAATTGCTCCGTTGTCTGACGCCGGTCTTCATGCGCTGCCTCTGTGTTCCCAGGCGGTCACCACGAGACGTCCATCTTCGTGGACGGAGGGGAGTACTGGTTCATCAACGACCTCCAGCTGTCCTTCGACGAGGCCAGACTGTTCTGCAGCGCGAGCGGCAGCCGGCTGGCTGCACCAACGAGCTTCACCGCCGCCAGGAAGATCCACGAGCACCTTCCCCAGGTACACCGTGATGGAGCGTCAGGCCGGGCGGTGGTGCGCGCTCACGGGCACCACCGGGGGTTAGATGGGGGCAAGGGTTAAGACATGATGTTAAAGCTGACATATTATACCACCAGGTGTGAGTGTGATTAGCCCTTATAAGCCGTTTGGAAAATCAGCCTCTTCTGACATCACAAGTGGGCGTGTCCACCTAGATGTATGACGGATAGATGAGCAACGTTTTCTACAGTCCACTGGCTAGGCTGCTAGACTGACCTGTCCAGCACACATCTAGGTGGACACGCCCACTTGTGATGTCAGAAGAGCCTGATTTTCAAAACGGCTTGTAAGGGCTAATCACACTCACACCTGGTGGTAAAATATGTCACCTTTAAGAAGTGAGTCTTCTTCACGATGCTCAGCCCCTACCTGCTCCTTAAATGGCTCTGCTAATGACTACTAGATAGTAAATAGTCGTAGATATTGTATGTATTTAAGAATTGCATTGTATTGTCTTGTTCAGGGTGTGGAACTATCTGTGATCTGTGTTTCGGTGCTGATCAAGTATTTACTACGTGTTATTGTATGATATGACACATTATTCATACATTTAATTGTATGATATGATAATGTATTGTAGGACTTCATACAGTATTAATATTTATTGTAAGATATCATACGGTTTTATGTAGTGTATTATATAATATGGTAATGATATTTAGAGTGTATGATAATATATGAGGAGCTTTTCATATGTAGTGTATGATAAGGTATTAATTTGTAGTATTGGGTGATATATGTTTTATTGCATGATAAGGTTTTAATGTTTTATTGTATGATGTGTTGTTTTGCAACAGAACACCACCTCTCCAAAGCAGAGCTGGTGGGTGGACATGAAGCGGCTGGGACACTTCTTCCCCATGACGTAAGACACATGCTCAAAACACTCACATGAACTGTAATGGTGATTAAGGCCTATACAAAATAAATCAATTGAATAAACCCACACATGAAAGCCACAGAAAATGACAGAATTCATTGTGTGTGTGCGTGTGTGTGTGTGTGTGTGTGTGTGTGTGTGTGTGTGTGTGTGTGTGTGTGTGTGTGTGTGTGTGTGTGTGTGTGTGTGTGTGTGTGTGTGTGTGTGATGCAGGTCCCACCAGATGCATTTCTACCACTCCCTCTTCATGGGAAGATGCACGTCGCTCAGTAAAGAGAACCTCTTCCCTGGTCAGTGCCAACACAACACAGGGCCACAAAGTACAAGACAACTCAGTACAGTACAAGACAATATAGTACAACATGGTACAGTACAGTTCAACACAGTACAGTATAACCAGTCCCTCCAGAAAAACGCGATTATGCGATCGCATAATTCAACGCATAATCAGCCAAAGTCCGCATATTCATGCGGGGCCGCATTTTTTCAAATATGCCGCACTTTCACTGCATAAATTGCCGATTTCCGCGCAAAATATGCGAGGCTTGCATGATTTCATAATCCCCGCATTTTCGTTGCAAAAAAGTCACATATATCTTAGCAGAAAGTTGAAAAATGTTGCGTTTACTTCACACAAGAGCAGCCATTTCCCCCTGTTGCCATGGGAACGTTATGAAGTGACGTAATTACGCGACGTGAACGTCATCGAAAAGCTGCATTTTTCGCAAGTTCCCGCAATTTCATCGCAAAAAATTGCATAAACATGCCGCATATTTCATCGCATTTTTTAAGAAAACAAGCCGCATAATCAAGGATTTTTGGCCGCAACAATCAGAAAAAAATGCCGCATTTTTCTGGAGGGACTATATAACACAGTACAGTACAACACAGCTCAACACAGTACAGTTCAACACAACGCAGTACACCACAACATAACACATCACAGCACAACATAGTCCCTGGTCAGTAGCATACAATGACACTCATACTGTCCCTGCCTGTCGCCTTACAGAGTATGACTACAGTTGTGCGCACAAGCTGTCCTTCGTGTGCGAGCGACACAACGTCACTTCTGTGGAGCGGGACCCTCTAGAATCGCACCCGGGTGGGTTCCCATGTGATAAAAACTCCCTGGCCTTCAGAAACAAGGTATGACCCCCTGACCCCTCCCCCTCAAAAGTCCCTTTTAGAAATGCCATTTATATACGAAACATTATGTCACATTTGTGTTATATTTGATCATGTACGTAAAAAGGTCCATACATCACATACAAATGAAGCTATTATGTGATGGACAAAGAGCAACTTTTATCCATCATCATCTGCATATTCAATTATTTTTAGTATAATACCTCTATTTATATTGGCGTCTGTTTCTAGTGCTTCACCATCATGAAGCCCAGCCAGCATGTGGCGTTCAAGTCCGCCAACGACGTCTGCAAGTCGCTCAGGGGGACTCTGGTCACGGTGGCCGACCAGGTGGAGCAAGGTGTGACGACGCCCCCAACCAGCCCAAACTAGTCAAACAGGAGTTCCATGGTAACGATGCTAACTCATCTGTCCCCGTTGCTCTGTGCTCAGACTTCATCACCACCCTGTTACCCCGCATGCCGGAGCTGAACCAGATCTGGATCGGGCTGAACCTGCGCTCAACCAACAGGGAGTGGGTGGACGACACGCCGGTCGGCTTCGAGAACTTCAACCCCCTGCTCCACGGCATGCTCCGACCCATTAGGGTCAACGTGAGTCCCCCCCCTCTCCCCGCCCACCTCCGCCTCCACCTCCATCCACACATGCAGGTTGCGGCACAGTTCGTCTGTTGGATGTAACGATACGATACGCATCAGATGGGGTCGGCTTAGCTCAGGAGGTAGAGCAGTTGTCTTGTAACCGAAAGGTTGCTAGTTCGATCCCCAGCTCCTCCTAGCTGAGTGTTGATGTGTCCCTGAGCAAGACACTTAACCCTAGCTGCTCCTGACGAGCTGGCTGTAGCCTTGCATGGTTGACTCTGCCGTCGGTGGGTCAATGTGTATATTAACCGATGTAAGTCGCTTTGGATAAAAGCGTCTGCTAAATGCCCTAATTGTAATTGTAATCAAATACAAGTACAAACCATTGGCCCAACTTCCTGCCAGGGTAAGGTCGTTCAATAGAAGCATCCACCGAATGGGATGTGTATTAAATGATGCGTTGACGCTGGTGTTTTATTTACTTCTCGAGAGAGAAATGACAAGGGCAATGACTAGTTAAATTGTGTGAGTGGGTGTGAGAAAACGAATGAAGAATTCAGATAATGCTCTGCAGATTGTTTTGCGAGACTCACAAAGTGCGGGGGAGAGTGTGTCTGTGTATAACCATGGTCATTTTCGTGTGTGTGTGTGTGTGTGTGTGTGTGTGTGTAGCCCATGGACCCAGAAAGCATGGAGCTGTGTGTGTTTATGATCAACCATCCCAGCTCTGAGGTGATGGGCACCTGGGACTACAGCAACTGTGGGGAGGAACAGTACACAGCCCTCTGCCAGCACTACGCAGGTGACACACACACACACACACACACACACACACACACACACACACACACACACACACACACACACACACACACACACTAATAAGCAGTAGTTCTATATCTATTTTACTCTCTCTCTCTCTCCCTCCAGATAAGCCGGAGGAGCCCCAGGCCCCGAAGGAGCTCCTCCACTTCAACAACCACACGGTGCAGCTGCTGGTGGGGAACATGACGTGGTTCGAGGCGGGGGTGCGCTGCCGGGCTCTGGCCATGGACCTGGTCAGCGTGGGGGACGTCTCCCTGCAGTCCTATCTCACCGTGCTGGTCAGCCGGGCTCGCACGCCCATGTGGATCGGGCTCTTCAGTGACGACGTGAGTCGGGTCCTTCGGTCGTGGTTGTTCAAAGGAGAGCCCAACCCTAAAGCAGCCCTATTCACAGATGTAGCAGGAAGTGGTGGGTTTTCGACGTAGATGTGCGGATTGATCCTCGTCCAATGTTCGACCTGAACGCACAGCGTTTTAAATAAAAATGCAAAGGTTTTGTGATGAGTAACATGTTACTGGCTGCTAGAGGTTACCTGCTAACGTCGATCAAGCGCTCTGGCCACGGCTCTCACTGTGCATACATCTAGGTGGACTCTCCCACTTGTTATCTCCGTCATTCGGAGGAGACGTAAAACCGAGGTCCTGACTCACTGAGGTCATAAACGATCCCAGGGTTTCCCCGGTGTCCTGGCCCAACCAGGCTCATTCAATCCGGCCCCCTGATCATCCTCCTGTATAATCGGCTGACTCATTAATTCCCGCACTCTCCACCCCAAGCTGGTGTGCGGTGAGCGTTCTGGCGCAGGTTGGCTGCCGTGCATCACCCAAGTGGGTGCGACACACTGGTGGTGGTTAGTGAGTTCCCCCCCTCCCCCCCCCCCCCCCTTCACTGCAAGCGTCTTTGAGTGTCTAGAAAAGTGCTATATAAATTCCATGAATCATTACTGTTATTATTATGTCACAAAAAAACTGGAAAGGGCAGGTTTTCAATCGGCTTGTCACTGCTCACACACTCCCACCTGGTGGCGTAATATTCACCGGTTAAAAGCTCCTCCGTCTCCCATGTGTTCAGAATGGGGTCCACTACCGCTGGACGGACCATAGCCACACGGTGTTCAGCCGCTGGTCCTCCGAGGCCTCCAGCGGCTCCTGTGTGTACCAGGACACCGACGGCTTCTGGAAGGCCACCGAGTGTGAGGAGACTCTAGGGGGCGCCATCTGCCACAAGCGCCACGGTGAGGCCAGGGCTGTAAATGTACACAGACAACAGACACACACATACAGACACGCACGCACAACAGTCACAGACACACACAGTCAGACACACGTACACACGCACGCACACTCAGTCACATACTCACAGTGACACTCACCCAGACACAGTCACACACAGACAGTCACACACACACACGCCTACACACACAGACACACACACACACACACACACATACACACACACACAGTCTTTCTGAAGCTCTGTCTGTGTCTCAGAGGACGCGGTGGTCAAGGCAGAGGACCCGGCGGTGAGGTGCCCTCACACCCTCAACGGCCCCAACTGGCTGCCGTTCGGGAACAACTGCTACTCCTTCCAGCTGGTGGCGTCGCGCTGGGACCAGTTCGACAAGGGCTTCCCCCAGGACACCTGCAGGGACCTCTGTGAGAACACGGCTCCTTGTTATGATGTTCAACTTGCATGAGCCTGTAGTGCAGAACGCCGGTTCTAGACTTTGTCAGTCGAGATTTCCCCCGTCTGGAGTGTTATTTCAGTTACCTGAAAAGAAAAGACACTTTAAAACAAGACATTTGTGCTAGGTGTCAGTTCAGATGTCGCAAGGTTGTTTTTTTAATGAAGATGATCAATATCATCTATAGAATACTATTTATTTAATGCATAGAACTGAGGAAATGCACTGGGAATGTCTTCCCCATGTGATAGACAAATAATAATATACCATTAAAATGTTCCATTTAGTGGACTCTGGGTAATCATTAGGAGCAGGTAAGGGTTAGGGCGACTTGCTTCGGTTAAGCTGTGGACATGTGGGGGATTTAACCCAGAACCTTTTGCCTGGGAGTCAAACACTCCCCTATTCATTAGACGTTCCTCGTAGAAGGTCATTAGATGTTGAGAAGTTGATGTCTGCTGATGGACTGATCTGTTAGACGGAGGCTTGTGCTGTCAGAGGGGGAGATGAACGAGCAAATGAGGTCATTGTTTCACTGCGTTTCAGACAACAACTCCAACGTCCTGACCATCCGTAGCGCCGAGGAGAACGAGTTTGTCCGCCTGCAGCTGGTCCCGTTCCAGAACCTGGTGCAGTTCATCTGGCTGGGCCTCATCAAGGACATCACTGGTGGGTGATGGGGACGCGCGTGAACCACAGGGACGGACTTGTACCCTTTTAAATGGATATGATCTGTGGTAACACGGTAGAAGACCGAACTTGAGGTTCTCTCTACGGGTGGGCGCCCCGGTGGCTCACCTGGTAGAGCGTGTACTTTTAAATCTCAGTCCTTCTGCCCGTGTTCCTTTGCTGCATGTCCTCCCCTGTATCTCCCGTACCTTCCTGTCTATCTCACACTGAATAAAGCATAAAAAAATGCAAAAAAATAAATCTTAAATTTCTTGGGCCGAGCAAAATCACACACATGGTGTTGTCCCTGAAGTGAACAATTGTGTGGTGTCCTTCTCGTAGATAACCAGATGAAGTGGTACGAGGGCACCAATGTTCAGTTCTCCAACTGGCGGTACGGTCGGCCGCAAGTGGAGCAGGAGTTCATGGCCGGTGTGAACAGGGACGGAGTCTGGGAGCTAATCACCAACAAGAACTACTTCTACCCCTTCAGACAGAGGAGCATCGTGGCCTGCAAGCTGGACAACGGTCAGTCGTAGTAAACGGATCCATGATGGTCTTTATTTGTAAAGTAATTATTTTACTCAAGCATACATCTAGCTGGACACTCCCACTAGTGATGTCACTAAAACACAGGAAAAGGCAGATTTTCCAACGGCTTGCAATGGCTAATCGCACTCACACCTGGAGATACAATATCACCGCTTTTAAAGCGTCTCCCAAAGTATACTTTTTATTTTCCAAAAAAATCAATTGAAGTACTTGATACCCAAAAATCATTTTGGTTGGTTTGTGGTTTTTAAGTTTAAAGTTTGAGTCAGTGTTAGCCTTTTGGGTTTGGTTTTAGGATTTGGTTTAGGGTTTAGGCCTAGACAGTAACACATGGTCCCAAGACAGAAATACAATTTAAAATACATTTAAAAAAAGAAAAATATGCCAAGAACTACAAAAAAAAACCTACACATTTAAGTAGCATAAATAAAACAAAAAGTCAATGACAGCATGCTATCAAAACCGCTGATCTGACGTCCAAGCCCTTGTCCTGTGTTCTCCTCGTCCCCGCAGAACCCAGGGAGAAGTACAACCTGACGACCCAGAGCCTGCGGCAGTACGGGAGTCTCTCCTTCACGGTGCTGGCCCGCAAGCTCACCTGGCTCCAGGCGCTGGAGCAGTGCACCCTGCTCGGCGGCCACCTGGCCAGTATCCATGACAACCAGCACCAAATGCACGTGGAGCTTATCGCCCGGACGGACGGCTTCCCGCTCTGGATCGGACTGTCCAATCAGGATGTGAGGAGAAGCTCAAACCTTAACAGATATGTCACCGATGCGTGGCATTCAGGAGGTTTACACGCGCGCTGAATTATCGGCTGTTACCTGAAGATATTGCAAAGATTTTTCAGGGCAGATATCGCAATTCTGCAATATCCCAAATATTGTGATGTGACGATTACAATATTTTTAATATAACAGCACTGCTCTGCTGCTCTGCTGCAATATAACAGCACTTGCTCTGCTGCAATATAACAGCAGAGCACCATTTTTGTTGACCTTTTATTTGTCTGTCCCACTTTCGTTTGGCAGTCGAGAAAACTGGTGTACGAGTGGTCGGACGGAACCAATTTCGACTACCAGGGACCCATCAATGACTCTCAGAAGAGCACGCAGAAGTCTCAGGCCGGCTGCGTCTACATCAGTCAATCTGGCATGTGGATAAGGAAGGACTGCAAGACCTTGGTTGACGGAGCGCTCTGCTACACCACCAACACCACCACCCCTAGCCAGAGTAAGGCGCCACACCAAGCATCAGGACATACTGTTTGCATAGGGCTACAATTTGGAAAGTTCCAGACAGGGTTTCGAACAAAGACTACAACTCCCATCCTGAGGATGTATGTGCTAGAATAGGACTACAACTCCCAGTATCTAGAGACTTTTTACCTAACATGACTACAAGTCCAAGAAACCTGATAATGTTTTAATGACTGCAACTCCGAGCATCAGGGCAGATTGTTGGAAAATGTCTACAACTGTTGGCGCCAGGATATACTGTTAGAGTAGCAGTACTGCTCTCAGTCTCTAGATGCTTTGTTAGAATATGAACTACAAGCATTCTATTATATACTACTATAACTCCCAGTATTCAGACACTGGTTTTACATGACTACAACTCCCAGTATCCAGACACTGGTTTTACAGGACTACAACTCCCAGTATCCAGACACTGGTTTTACCTGACTACAACTCCCTGTATCCAGACACTGGTTTTACGTGACTTCATCTCCCAGTATCCAGACACTGGTTTTACGTGACTTCATCTCCCAGTATCAAGACACTGGTTTTACATGACTACAACTCCCAGTATCCAGACACTGGTTTTACATGACTACAACTCCCAGTATCCAGACACTGGTTTTACATGACTACAACTCCCTATATCCAGACACTTGTTTTACGTGACTTCATCTCCCAGTATCCAGACACTGGTTTTACATGACTACAACTCCCAGTATCCAGACACTGGTTTTACATGACTACAACTCCCTATATCCAGCCACTGGTTTTACGTGACTTCATCTCCCAGTATCCAGACACTGGTTTTACATGACTACAACTCCAAGTATCCAGACACTGGTATTACCTGACTACAACTCCCAGTATCCAGACACTGGTTTTACATGACTACAATTCCAAGTATCTAGACGTGTGTTTGTTTAATAAACTCCCAGCGTTCCACATGCAAGAGCCACCGTTTTAATGTCACTGTTCCCTTTCTGTGAACCAGGGGCCAAGCTAAATAGCCCTGCGCCGGCTAACAAATGCCCGCTTGCCAGCCTTCCGTCCAGGTGGGTGGAGTTCAAAGACCACTGCTACGCCTTCAACATGACCATCTACAACTCCAGCGTGTACAACATGGCTGATGCCATGAGTGTCTGTGTGAGCCTGGGTGAGAACGTGCGACTCAACCTTGTGTGTGTGTGTGTATATCTATAGTATGCACAGCGGTTGGCCAATGCTTCTATTAACTATTCAGTTGTTCGCGGGACACTTTTCTGCCAAGCGTCTTACGGTGAATTGTTTTAGATGCATGTCATTAAGCTCTGGGACGCCTGTACGCAGGCTGCAGAAATGAGGGTTCAAACAAAGTGCCTTTCAGAACACCCTAACCCCTAGACCAAGGGGCCCAAATTCTTCCCAGTGTAGGGCCAAAATGTAATCGTGGGGAGGCTCGTGGGCCAAAATTTAAATTTTTCAGTATATTTAGTCAAATATGTGGGAGGTGGCTGAACAGGATAGGAGCTCAACAGTGCCACCCTACCATCAATGTATCACAATGTTTTTCTAGGGTCAGGGCCCCAAATTGGGCAGCCCTGCCCTAGACTATCCTGAAACCACTTAAGGCATTTTGGAGCATGATGTTCCCTAACCCCTACCTGTAGGCCTCCTAGAGCAAGATGCTTCCTAACCCCTACCTGTAGGGCTCCTAGAGCAAGATGCTTCCTAACCTCTACCTGTAGGCCTCCTAGAGCAAGATGCTTCCTAACCCCTACCTGTAGGCCTCCTGGAGCAAGATGCTTCCTAACCCCTACCTGTAGGCCTCCTAGAGCAAGATGCTTCCTAACCCGTATCTGCTCCTTGTTGGCTAGTTTAATTCACTGTAAATGTCTTCTCTTCTTGTCTGCTAATGACGATGATAAATAGGAGTTAAGTAAATACTTAATAGTCAACAACAACAAGCAATAGTCAAACACCATCATTGTCATCAGTCATCCAACAGTTACTCAGTGGCTGTCATCTGATTTGTTTTCTTGTTCCTTTTCTTTCCTTCTTCCCGGGCAGGGGGTCACCTCCTCACCCTGACCTCCATGGAGGAGAACGACTTTGTGGCCTCCCAGGTCACCGAGGACCCCCTGATCACCAAACGGGTTTGGCTGGGCATGGACATAAACAAACAGGGTAAACACCGGGCCCCTACATCCATACCTCCTGGCAAACATGGCAAACAGTTTCTAGTGGATTTTGCAACATGTTCCCCTTCGGTTGTGCCATAACGTTGTCACACCGTTTTCCATGGCCCTCTTTCTCGCCTCCCTCCCTCTCCCTCCCTCTCCCCCTCCACCAGGTGTGCCAGAGGCCTGGGTGGACGACTCCCCCCTGGGCTTCTCTAACTGGGGGACAGTGCCCCCCCTGGTGGGGGCGGCCGCCGACCACCCCTGCGTCGTGCTGGACGCGGGGGACCAGGGCCGCTGGAGGAAGGTCAGCTGCTCCGACAGCCTCAGCCGGGTCGTCTGCAAGACCACCAAGCGTGAGTGGCGCCGCGGCGCAGAGTAGCTTAGCATTTATGTGTGTGGCTGACGGTCACTTATTGGTTGAGATGCTAGCCGAGCGTGGTGTGTCTGTGCTGGCTAACAGCGTTATCTGACTGTGTTAGCTTCCTTGCTTTATAGACAGTCTAGCATGTTAGCATGGCTTAGCGCGTCTGTATCTGCCCTTGGTGGACGACGGTCTAGCATGTTAGCCTAGCTTAGCACGTCTGTGTAACTGCCCTTGGTGGACGACAGTCTAGCATGTTAGCCTAGCTTAGCACGGCTGTGTAATTGCCCTTGATTGATTACAGTCTAGCATTTTAGCCTAGCTTAGCATCACTTGGTCACGGTTCTTTTCGGTTTCCCAGGGATGACAAGGTTAGCATGTTAGCCTAGTATTTCTGGTGTAACAGTCGTCGTCGCCCCCCCCCCCCAGAGTCGTCAGGCTCTCCGGTTGCCCTGGTGATGCTCCTGGTCATTCTGCTGGCCCTTGCCGGGGTCATCTTGTTCCTGGTGTACAAGAAGAAGCGGGCGTACCTGACCTCCAGCGTGCGCTACAAGAGGAACTTCGACGAGGCGGACTCCACCAGCATCATCACCGAGGCCGAGTGAGGTGAAGTGTCGCAAACAAACACTGTTGTGCCTGGGACTGTCAGCATTTTACTATCCCTTTGCAAATGCAAATACAGCGTCTGCCTTTTTTATGTTCTTTTCGAGTGTCTTAGGCTGACGCCACGCCCTCTGAAACTCTCCTTTAACGGTGTGCATTCTGTGTGAGCTGTATGGGAAAAGTTTCCTCTTTGTTGGAATTTGTTTTAAGATCGTAATTACTTTAAGAAGTGTTGATCTAAATCGTTGGTTTTGTTGATGAAGGGGCTCCTGTTTTACCACTTAATACCCCGGTCCAAGCCATTTACAACTCGGTCCACGATCGACATCACAAGTGGTTTGGTCATCCCCTGATGCATGCTGGGTAGATGCCACTCGTAAAATGGATCCCACACCCAGTGGTAAAACATGGGCCCTTTAAATCATTCTGTTTTCATTCAACTTGAATGTCCTTTCTTGTTGTTGTTGTTGTTGTCCTGCTGAAGCGAGGTCAAGCCAGGGCTAGTGAGTACTTTTAGAATCAGAATCCAACCTTTTAAAGGAGATATTCGGATTCCGAGGTTGATTTAACTCCTCAGCAAACAACGGCCAATGACTCCCTCTACTTATTATGCCGCAGCGTAAGAAGCTGCCCCCAGACGTTGGCTGTTCTGACACGTGTTGTCCAGATTTATTTAATGTATTTGTGGGGGTTCCTGGGTCTGGTTGGGTTGGCTTATGGTGTGCTAGATTATCAAGTGAGATTTATTTAAAAGTTGTGTCCTGTAGATTTTTTATTCTTTCAGATCACAGAAAGAATTTTGTGATCTGTTCTCTATTGTTTTCAGTTCTCTAGGATGGGATAAGGAATGTTAATAGAGAACGTGGTTCAGGGTTTGTTCTTTAATGATTTACAGATGCCTTTTTGATACTAGAGGGACGCTCAGTGATCGGATCAAACCGAGGGATTTTAATACGATATTTGAGGGTTGTTAAGTGTTTTGTAAGACTTGCCTAAGCAATGTGGAGTAATGGGTCTTTTGTGGGAACGTTTTTTTTTTTTGTTCTGTGTGTAAATCAGCATTTGCTATGCACTTAAAACTACTGAGCGAGTATGCACTTTAATTAGCTTTTGAGCAATAATGTGTTTGATGTTTTAAGCACAATGAAGTTGTCGATGTTCTCTTTAAATGTATTTTTAGAGAACCGTCCAATTGCACTCGTGTTCCCGTTAACTGCTTTGTAAATACCGATTTTTTGTTTTGTTTTGTTTTTTATAACTATAACAATGAACCAAAGACGTTAAAACCTGCTCAACATTCATGGCATTCCTTTTAGTTTTTTTTCCAAGGAATACTTCAAACTCACTCGCTAACAGCCTCAAACTCACCTTGGTTTTTATCTGATCCAGTTGTCTTTTCTACTTAACACCTCCTCTGCTCAATCCAGGTACAGTCTTGACTGCAGTCCAATAAAATGACATGCCTTTAAATATGCTGTCCTGGGCGCTTTAATTCACATTCTGCATGTATTGCAGTGTTATCGCGTGTTGGTCACTTAATGTGCTGTGTGTAATGGTTTTGTGTGTTTATTCAAAGATCTATTTGTTTTTCCTGTTCTCGCAAGATGGTTACTTATTCTCTGATCTCTTAAACACTAAGTGATTCTCGAAACACTATCTAAAATTTGTGTGATAAGCTGAATCCACGTTCCCTTTCGTTCTCGTTCCCTTTCAAGTTTGTCATTTTATAAGACTCTTCAATTAGAACTACCTTTTGCCAGTTGTCATTCCACATTGACCACTTTGTAAACTTTAATTCAGACATAAGTTCACTTACTAGTCAGAGCTGAGTCATTTTGACAGATTCCTTTTTTCATAAATGAAAACTGGGTTATATGAATAATGGGTTACATTGTTATTTATCTTTCAGAGTCATGGAGACAAACGTATGCAGTGCATCATGAGCTAATATGTTGACTAGGCAGACACCAACATATATCAGACCCCATGGTGCTGCCGTAACAATGCGTGCGGCTATCTGTCAAACTGGCATCCTTCACCGTCATGCAATCCTAGGCCCATACACACTGCAAACCTCACATTTCTGGACACCAGCCAAAAACTATCATTCCTAATGACCAGGGGCCAGAACAGTATAGGTACATTATCATCTGGGATGTCTTTTCATCCCAATCAATCTCACCCCATGCTCTTCGTTCTTGAATCGTGTGTGTTGGAAGTGTTGGAAGGTGTGTATCACCAGCCCCACAGTGATCATGCCATGCCTGGATACAGCAATCAACACCATGCTTGGTCAAGACATTGCATGTGATGCAGACGGGATCTTATGGCCAGATACACAAATGCAGTCAATCAAAATTGGGTAATTTCTGGCAGTTTATCTACCGTGCTTTTGTTTGAGGGGTGTTAAGGGTTTCCTTATTTTAATTTACGTTGGGTTAGGTGCAGACGACACATCCATACTTAACACATCGATACCTGCGAGTATGTGTGCCTACTGCATGCATGACAAAACTTCATTGCAAACTGCTATGCCCTGCACAATAACAAATACATTCTAATAATGGTCCACCTTTGCAAGAGATGTATGTTTTGATGTTGTTGTCCAAGGTTCTATGGTTAGTGCATAGTTTCAAAGATGTTGCCTCAGCAATCAACCAAATGAATGCATGTATTCAGGGATGTGTTTTCCATTACAAGTTAACCTAGTAACAAGTTGAGTACAAATGACACTCACTTCAAACACTTTGTTTACATTAGTCTTTATTGCAAAAATGAAATCGGGAAAACTACTTTTATATACACAAAGCCAGCTCAGAAGCAAAATAAAAAGACCACTTGACAAGGTACAGGAGGAACAGAAGTCTTGCAGTGGCACTTTTCCCTGGAGCGTCTTTCAGCCACATTGGGCCCCATCATGTAGGATTCACATGGCGCAAAATGCTTTGGGGAAGGGGGTGGTGGGATAAGAGATAATTGCTTGCCAGCATGTATGACCTTTCTTTAAAAGGTTGTCTCAGATCAAAGCCCACAAACAAATAACTCCACCCGGGCATGCATCATCGGTGCCCGATTCAAGCCCAGCAATTGCAATAACAGACAGACAGAAGTTGCAGGTTCTGTCTAAATCCAGCTTCTTTTAAAGCACTCTTGGTTTAACATTTCTTAAAGCAATTTTCTTCCCCATATTATTTTTTTATAATTAACTAAACAGATTAGCAAAAGTGCACTCAAAACCCATCTGTTGCCAACATCCGAACATCTCAAAGAACCATCTGAAATTAGTTTGAAGTATTTCCCCCCCCACCATTACTAAGTATTTGAAATTCAAGTCTACCAATCTGACTGCAGGAACAGCACCACCACTGGTAAAAATAGGCTACTGCAATAGTTTCCAATTGACATCATAAATTGTCAGGTGACATCCCCAAACACTCATTTGAGCAGATTAACAACAGCCGTGTGTGTGTGTGGTGGAGGTGTGCATGTGTGTGTGTGTGTTCAGCGACCTCAATAACCATAGCTGTGGAAACATCTGGGTCATCCACACACCGTCGCCATGCTGCGTTTCCACAGCAACTGCATCCGGCCATCAGTACTGCTCCTCATCATCATCGTCCTCCAGATCGGAGAAGTCGATAGAGGGCCTGTTGTCAAGGACCGATGCCACGCCAACCTCTCCGTCATCGACATCTTCATCTTCATCCTCGTCCTCTGTCTCCTCGTGGGGGCCTGGAAGAGAGCAGGCAGAGCTGACGCCGCTGCCGCCTCACAACACAACTCCTACATCGTCCCCTACCGTCCTTCAGAGAAGACGTTAAACCGAGGTCCTGGCTCACTGAGATCATTAAAGATCCCAGGGCACTTATCGCAAAGAGTAGGGGTTTCCCCCGGTGTCCTGGCCCAACCAGGCTCATTCAATCTGGCCCCCTGATCATCCTCCTGTATAATTGGCTGACTCATTAATTCCCTCAGTCTCCATCTCAAGCTGGTGTGTGGGGAGCGTTCTGGCGCAGAATGGCTGCCGCGCATTTCATGGTTTCCCGAACCAACTTACCAATATGGAATAAGCCTGAACACTGAACCCTACTGGCGTGGTGTGAGCCAAGACATCCATAGCCTGCATGGCAGTGTGAGCCACACTGGAGGAGAAAACTGCTTATTTTAAACCAAAGAGGTTCCATGGAGGGGAAGGTACTGCACAGGCCGCTAAACCACCCAGCGAGCTGTGACTGGTTCTGGCCTGATTAGGGGAGAGTGTCCCTGCGCTCACATCAGAGAAGAGTTTCAGGGCGTTTGCTTGCACTAGTTTCAATTCGAGTGGTTAACAGTGCGGTGTGCGTTGTTATTTTACCACTGCCACACCGTCTCCCAATTAAGATTACCTTGTGTCCCTCCATTAACGTTAGCTAACAGACGTACCCTTACACTGGGGCAAGCTATAAACAAAGCACATTTTCATAAAACATAAAAAAATAATCTGTACACTTTGGACATGCGAAGAGTTGGGCTCAAGTACAGCGCAGCTACTGTTATTAAAAGGTGTATTTTGCTTGCATATTATCTTTTTCTCCATACTTTCAAGACTGTCCATGTGTTCGTGAAGAGATCTCGCCAGGTTGAAGAACTAAGCGAGAGAAGGGGGAAGAGTTTGAATCACAACACAGTTCATAACATCAGTGAACACAGTGATTCCTAGGGAGGCTCAGCTTGAGGCTGCCATCAGCTGCGTTGTACTTTTAACATTCATATAAATACATTTATGCAGCGTTTGTAAAACCCAGTGTAGTGAATTATTCACGACAAAAAGGCCAGTAACTTGCGATTCCTAGTCCCCATCAAATTGTGTGTTTCTTTCTGTTGAGAGTGTGAGTGTGTCTTTCTGTTGAGAGTGTGAGTGTGTCTTTCTGTTGAGTGTGTGAGTGTGTCTTTCTGTTGAGTGTGAGTGTGTCTTTCTGTTGAGAGTGTGAGTGTGTCTTTCTGTTGAGAGTGTGAGTGTGTCTTTCTGTTGAGAGTGTGAGTGTGTCTTTCTGTTGAGAGTGTGAGTGTGTCTTTCTGTTGAGAGTGTGAGTGTGTCTTTCTGTTGAGAGTGTGAGTGTGTCTTTCTGTTGAGAGTGTGAGTGTGTCTTTCTGTTGAGAGTGTGAGTGTGTCTTTCTGTTGAGAGTGTGAGTGTGTCTTTCTGTTGAGTGTGTCTTTCTGTTGAGTGTGTGTGTGTCTTTCTGTTGAGTGTGTCTTTCTGTTGAGTGTGTGTGTCTGTGTGTGTGTGTGTGTGTGTGTGTGTGTGTGTGTGTGTGTGTGTGTGTGTGTGTGTGTGTGTGTGTGTGTGTGTGTGTGTGTGTGTGTGTGTGTGTGTGTGTGATTGAGAGAGTGCGTGAGTTAGTGCTCACCCCAGCTTCGTTGGCTGCCCCCAGCACGTCAGAGAACCGCTGCTCACACAGGTGCAGCAGCACCACCAGATAGAGGCCGCTGCTGACAAACTCGTACTCCGACTGGGAAGAGAGAGACCAGGCTGTTACCCCCAGCACCCTCGGAGCGCACCACTCTCCAGGTATATATACCGGCTCTGGGTGGGTGTCGATCCAGCAGTCCTACTCTGTTGGAGCAGAACTTCTGGTGGAAGACGGCTCAGAGCCTGGGCTGGAAACCAGCACTGCAAGCGGTGGAGCTACACCTTGTTTCCTGTTTCACTAGGGAGCTATTCTACAGAAGAAAACTCATTTGTGCGAGCGGATGTAGGTTTCAGGAGGGGATTTTTAATACGTGTACTGCTACACGGGCCAGTATTCACGGTGCTGATTGTAACATCTGCCGCAACTCTTTTTACAGTTCACTACTGCTGGCTGATTGGCCGTGAATAACCAATGACTTGCTTGCAGATCCCGCCTCCGTCCCCACCACGAGTTATAAACTTCCTGCCATGATGTCGAGGCTGGGAGGGGTGACCGTTGCAACCCGGTCATGCAGGAGAGGGGGCGTACCTGCACATGTGTCCTGTACAGCTCGCTGACGTCAAAGTTGTCGATGTTCAGGTGCAGCTTCTCTTTGCACAGTTCACACATGGTGATGGCGTCCAGACTGGTGCCTGAGGGAGAGGAACGGGTAAGTAACAGCCATTGTATACAGCGTGGGCCTTACTTCTACAGTCGCTGAACGGCGGTTTGTTCGCTGACACGCTTGTTCCCATGGTGACGTGTGTGCAATCGGATAAGGGATGGTTAAGGGTTGGTATGAAATTTAAGAGGGTTAAAGGTCCCATGACATGCCACCAGGTGAGAGTGTGATTAGCCGTTACGAGCCGTTTTGAAAATCTGCCCCTTATGACATCACTAGTGGGCGTGTCCACCTAGATGTGTGACGGATAGATGAGCAACGTTTGCTACAGTCCACTGGCTAGGCTGGTAGACCGATCTACCCAACACACATCGAGGTGGACACGCCCACTTGTGATGTCATAAGGGGCAGATTTTTAGGACTAGCTTGTAACGGCTAATCACCCTCACACCGGGTGGCCTGTCATGGGCCCTTTAAGAACTGGTCGAGTTCCGATACAACGATGAGAGGTGTTTTAAGGAGAGGGGTTTGTTTGATGTGAAGAGATAAAGAGCGATGCATGGTGGGGGCTCGACGTACCGGAGCTGATCTTGGAGCGCAGCCACTTCTTGATGCACTCCTGGTGGACGAACTGCAGGCTGCCGGTGCAGTGGCAGGGCTGGATGAGAGGGTTGGCCGGGGAGTCCTCCCCCATCTGGCAGATACGACACAAGTCTCCCTCGTCCTCGTCGGAGTCCTCCAGCATCAGGCTGCCGGGACGAACACAGCGACCACAACGCGTTTAGTGCGGGCGGCATGTGGCTCAGGAGGGAGAGCGGGGTTGGCTGGTAACCGGAAGGTTGCCGGTTCAAACCCCGGCTCCTCATAGTCAAGTGTCGAGGGGGTCCCTGAGCGAGAAGCCTCACCTCGCCTTGCATGGCTGACACCGCCGTCGGTGCGTGAATGAATGGGTGAATGTTAGGCAATATTGTGAAGCGCTTTGAGTGGCCGCCGGCTGGAAAAGCGCTGTATAAATGCGGACCACCTAGTCAGGCCGGCCGCTGCTACAGCAACCCGATGAACCAAGGAACAGGAGCTTTACGCATTGCCCTGGTTCGGTCTAAGATGGAGAGCACCGGACGGCTAAAAATACAAGTGTGAACGCGCTGCCGGCTGCACGCGGTCGCCTTGTCAGGAGGGGGTATACACCCTGTCAATCACATGACCTGTCGTCATGGAAACCCCAACTCGCTCTCCGAGGCAGAGCAAGACTGTGAGCCGGACCCAAAATGGATGCCGGATTTTTCCGAATGTAGATTGTTATGACCTTAATTTCATCCGAGTCAACGAGGGCCCATGTGAGGAGAACCTGCTTCAAGATGCTACCCGACGCGGGTGTGGACACAACATATCACATGACCAACTCAGTTGGTCTCCTACTGCAGAGGTAATGCACAGAGAGCATCTTAAATGAGCTTTAAGTAGCATCGCAATGTTGTGTGGCCGCACCAGGGAGGGCGTGACTGACTGAGTGACTGACTGACTGAGTGAGTGACTGACTGACTGACTGACTGACTGAGTGACTGACTGAGTGACTGAGTGACAGTGCGCTCCAAACCTTTCCTGGATCTTGCGGAGCCTCTCCGGGTCTCTGGAGAGGTCCGGCCTGGCCTCCTGAGCCTTCCCCTCAGCCTGGTACCGGGGGTCCACCCCCGCCACGATGTCCCGGTACGCCGACACCGCCGTCGGCATGCCGGACGGGGCGGCCCCTCGGTCTCTGCACACACCCCTGAGCGGGCGGACCAGGATGACGCCCCCGGGGCCCGAGGCTCCCCCTGCTGCCTCCTCCTCCTCCTCCTCCTCTTCCTCGTCGTCGTCGTCCTCTTCCTCGTCGTCGTCCTCTTCGTCGGAGGACTTGTGCTGGGGGTCCTGGCTCACGGTGGGCCGGCGCAGCGCCTGGCGCAGGATGTCGTAGCCGTCCTGCACGTCCGACCGCCGCACGCTCTCGTCGCGGCTCTCCCGGCGGTGGCGGGAGAAGAGCGGCGGGCAGCGGCTCCGCAGCGAGGAGGACAGCCAGGAGGAGGAGGAGGAGGAGGTTGAGCCCGACCCACCGGCCCCAGCACTGCCGCTGGCCTGGCGGGGGGTCTCCTGGATGGGGGTGAGGTCCTGGCGCCGGCGCCGCAGGAAGGCGAAGGCCTGCACCGTGTCCACCTCCCGGGGCTCAGGCTCCGCCCCTCCGGAGCCCGCCACCGATGACGGCGGCGGCGGCGGAGACGGAGTGGCGGCGGCGCCATCAGCCGTGGCCCGGGGGCGTGGCACAGTGGGAGGGGGGCTACTGGAGGAGGAGGAGGATGATGAAGAGGAGGAGGAAGAGGAGGAGGAGTCCTGCCCGGAGCGACGGGAGAAGAGGCGGAAGAAGAGGCGGCGGTTGGAGAGGCGCCCGTCGGCCTCGGCCGGACGCTGGGCGGGGGTCGGGGAGGAGGGCGGCGTAGGGGGGGGGGAAGGAGAAGGGGCGGGAGGAGGGGTGGGGTCGGAGCGCCTGGCGTGGCGGACGGAGCTCTGCCAGGTGGAGGCGGGGGCGGAGGGGACGCGAGGAGGAGGGGGAGGAGAGGGGAAGGCCGTCGCCTCCTGGTGGGACGGGCGCAGGCTGGAGGAGGTGCGGAGGGAGCGTGCGGGCGCCTGGGACTGGTAGGAGGAGGAGGTGGAGGAGGAGGAGGAGGAGGGGAGGTGAGAGCGGCCCAGGGAGCTCTCCCTGCCCATCGAGGAGGAGGAGGTGGTAGAAGAGGAGTAGAGGGTCTCCTTGGGCCGTGCTCCTTGGGCGTAGGAGGAGGTCAGCCGGTCTGTGGAGTCTGGGGGAGACCAGCAGGTTAGGGGGAGACCAGCAGAGGTGTGTGTGTGTGTGCGTGTGCGTGTGCGTGTGCGTGTGCGTGTGCCCCTACATAGCGAGGCGGAGGTGCTGCTCGGGGCAGAGGTGCGCACGCGTCGCTCCGTCAGCTCGGACCGGAGCTCCGCCCTCCTCTCCGCGTCCCGCCGGGCTGACAGGTAGCTGGGCGAGGAAGACCACGATGAGGAGGAGGAGGAGGTCGATGAAGGTCTGGAGGAGGAGAGGCCAGCAGAGAGACCAGAGGATCGCCGGAGAGCCGCATCCGACCGGTCACTAGAATCTGGGAGAGGGACAGGAGACGTTGGTGTTGGATTTGGGTGAACACGATTCTTATTTCTGAGTCTGATTTCTGCAGTATCACAACAGAACCCTGGACTCTGGGACCTAGACCCACGCTATGCTGCATATAGTCATGTCTGAATTTAAAATAAAAGTTCAATATGCTTTGAAAGAGAACCCATTGTGTGACATGTCAAAGCCATGGTGGCGCTGGCAATCAACCTGCAGTTAAAAAACCCTAGTCCCTTTTAAAGCATTAGTTATTACCATTTACCATTATCGTCACATTAATATGAATCCCCATCATCAGTCTACAGCAGTACCAGAGCTACCAGCTACCACCAACACCTGTACAGGTGTATCGTGCTGTCTCATGATACCATCATGGTTAAGGCTACCTGTACAGGTGTATCGTGCCGTCTCATGATACCATCCTGGTTAAGGTTACCTGTACAGGTGTATCGTGCCGTCTCATGATACCATCCTGGTTAAGGTTACCTGTACAGGTGTATCGTGCGGTCTCATGATGCCATCCTGGTTAAGGTTACCTGTGCTGCTGGTCAGCCTGCTGCTGGAGTACAGGGAACCCGGGGTGGTGGAGGAGCCCAGGGCGGTCCGGGGATACGCTGCAGTGCTGCTGCTGCTATAGGACAGCTTTGCCCGCTTGGACTCGCCGTCGTCAGAGGCCAGCAGGCCGGAGTACGAGCCCAGCCGCCGCTCCGAGCTCTGGGGAGGCAGGGAGGGATGCACGTCTTTAAGGAGCAGGTAGGGGCCGGGCGATAGTTGAATATTATATTCTTTAAACTGTATTGTATCATCAAAAAAATTAAGATACACGCCGTGATGTTGTTTTATTGTATAAAACTTACAATGGAGAAGATACGCCCTTAAAGATAATCAAACGCGTAGTCGTATGAATACTGTGCGTTTTGTGAATTCAACCGTGTATCTGAGGATAGCAGTTGCTCCTACATACAGCAGTCGTGTCACCCGATGCCTCCCGAACATTTCCAAAGCATGTTTACTGTTCAAATGACCCCCAACCACAGTGACCCTTCACCCCTCCTGTAAACACAGTCTCCCCTCGTGCCAGGCTGTGTATCGCCCCCCCCCGCATCAGAAGCAGCGTACCAGCTTGTCCTGGCTGAGGAGCGAGGGACTGGCCCAGGGCCTCTCGTACGACGAGGTGGTGGAGCTCAGGGACGAGGGCACCTTCCAGCTGGGGGCGCGGGTGGAGGAGGCCCCCCCGCCATACTCTCTGCTGGAGCTCAGGTACCGCGAGCCCTGACACACACACACACACACACACACACACACACACACACACACACACACACACACACACACACACACACACACACACACACACACACACACACACACACACACACACACACACACACACGTTGGGGTAATCATTCAGAAGGTTGAGGTCAGCTTGGATCATCAAAATGGGGGATAGTGTGACAAAAGGATGCATGGGAATAGCATTGTGTTGCTATTTTTTCAACGATTTATTTTAGTTAGAACACTTCTACTGTACAACTGTCCAATCAAGACACCCTATTCACTTGCACCACTGGCAGATCGAGACAACATATTCATTTGTACTTTACCCACGGCAGATCAAGACACCATATTCACATCCAACACCATTTTCCTGAAATTAAACAGCATCGCGTACCTCAATTTACACAGCGAAGATCTGAAACGTCTGGAATTATAATATTGCACTAACACCAACCAAACACACTTCAATATATTCTACTAGCCTCGTGTTCTGAAGCCTATAGCAACTCTGGGAGTTGTTTTTAGAAACTAGGTCACACACACACACTTTTTTTTTTTGGCAACTCCAATTCTGATTGTCCTTTGCCTCACACGCAAGTCGCTCTGGATAAAACTGTGCTGCCAAACTAACAGTAGCAGTACTAATAAGAGTAAGATTATGTGAGCATGTTGCAGGTCTATATTGCATAGTGTCATAAACCCATCAACCTACACGGGGGGGGGGGGGGGGGGGGATTCACAGAGACCGGACTCTTCTGGAAAGATCTGGAACCAGGGAGGAGGGCAGTAAAACGCACACACACGCACACGGGCCTGTCCTATAATAAGCTTTCCTAACGCGTAACTGGGGGGGGAACTGGGTTGGGGGGGGGGGGGTCTCTGGAATGTTCTGACTGGAAGCTTCTGGAAAGAAACCAATGCTGGCGTCTTACGAGGTAAAGGGGATGCAGAGCTTTTCATCCCCATTACGGTCAAAGGGGGCCAGAGCTTCTCTAGGACACATTTAACACATTAACCCCCCCCCCCCCTCCAGTCAAGCAAGGACAAACTGCACAGAGTCCTGGAGATGGAGCACATTAGACTGAGACCCACTTCCTGCTTCTAGGGGCAGTTAGGAAACATGTCCTCTTTGGGCAGGCATAAAATGGCAGCAACATTTAGAAAAGTTTCACTTTGGCAATTTATCGCAAATGGGATACTAAAATGGGGGCACACATCAAACGATGATAAATTGAGGATGCATTTATGAATGAATAATTTATGAGGCACAGGCTATGAGAGCAGTGTGTTGCTTTTTAACCAACAAGGATTTCTAAAAGTTTGTTATTGCTGTAGAACCCTTAAAAATATCGATTAAAAAAAAAAAAAAAAAGACTGAGCTAAAAGACAACGCTTCAAAAAAGGAAGTATAACCCGCTATCAAACAAAGCAGAACTCCATCTTGACCTCATTCTGCATCTGCTCTCTCAAAAATAACACCAGCCAGCAGCCCAAGCTGGGGAATCGGCAATCTTTTGTTTTGGTTGGAGTAAACGAATGAACCATGCCGTCAAACAAAAAGGTTCACCAACCTGGTTTCCGTCTAAAAGGAGACACGCAGCAGTCTTTAAGATGAGATGTACATTACCATCCCAGACTGTGAATTCGGGAAGGCCGCAGCCTTGAAAATAGTCCACTAGGCCTACCTTGAGGTCCGGCTCCGGCTTGAGCGATGTGGAGGAGCGAGGGAAGCGGTCACTACTCAGCAACCTTTCTCGCCCATACAGCCTGCTGGAGCTCAGCGAGGAAGAGGAGGCCGAGTAGGAGGAAGGGCTGGTATAGGACGAGCGGGAGCTCGACACGAAGGGGAGTCGGCCGGACTTGGAATCCATAGCGACTGCTCAGCTGGAGGAGAAACACAGAGACAACATGTTAGAGAGTCAGATCTAAGAGTACTTGAGCACTGATCTGTGAGATTGCTACCACCTAGTGGTTGAACCCCAGTGATTATGAGTTGTACTTAAGATATTCAATCCAAGATTACACATCCAAGATATATTTTTGGGTTGGTGGTTTTAAAATGAGTACATTGATCACAGAGTTTGGTATTGTTTTAACTTGTGTGTACAGTGCAGACTGAATCGTCCTGCCAGGAGTGAAGACCGTTGTTCTTTATGTTGACACATGCATCACAGAGCAGCAATACTCAGTCGTGCTTGTCAACAGCACAGGGAATTTCCACATGGGGATTGCAACAAGCACGCTGAAACAACATTACGTGGGTTTGGCGCTTTTCATGTTGACGAAACACAGATCTGTGTTTTCGTTTGTATCTATACAAACAGCATTTGGCTCTCGCTGCCAAATCACCATGAAGAAACATCTAGAACTCTCAGATCACAGTAGCATAAGCACCGAGAGGGTGCTACTAAAAATATCTCGGTTTGCTGAGCCAGCCCGGGGTGTCTGTGTGCTGGCCGTCATCAGCCTGAGCCTCCGCCTGCCTCTGCGATGATGAACTGACGTGACATTTACAACACACCCGCAACAGCCAACAGAGCAGGTCTTCCTGCTTTGAGCTGCTTAGACACGCAGAGATGGTGCTACAGGACTACCAGCAGTAGGGATACTCTGGTGGTGTAGACCACCAGGAGAAACACTGATAATCTCGGACCACCAGTGCTTCACATCACAATGTCAAGTGCGATCAGAGCGCCAGTTGAAAGACTAAGAATCACCATTCAAAAGCAAAAGCCCCTAGTGTTACAAGACCACCAATACTGTAGATAAAACTAGTGCTTGATGACCACAAACTAATTATAAATAGTCTATAGGGCAACCTGTAGACAGACAATACTACAGGAACACACCGTTAGAAAGACTTGATACTCTTAAGGGTCCAGAACCACCAGTTGCAAGACTATTATTTTAGGATCTGTTGGGGCAAAATAACCTGCTGAGCACATCACATGTACATTATAAATATAGCTAACTCCTACCCTAGCTTAATGAGCACATCACATGGCAGTCACCTTATAATATAGTCAACTTTTAACACATAACACATACATGAGAATATAGTCAGGTCAGGGCCAGAGCCAGGGCCCCATATCTCCTTCCGGCAGATGGTAGACACTCAGACAATGCACCAGTCATCCTCAAGGATGGGAGGACCACAACAGGTGATGCTCTGAAGCTCTCCCCCGTAAGGAGGAACACAAGAAGATATACATGCATACACTAGTGCCTGGGAACCAAGGTCAAGTAAAAACACACAGAACCACACACATCTCAAACGCACACACCTCATCACGAGGAGATACAGCATAAGACTGTATCACTCTGGGACTCTTCACCTTCTTCCGAAGCAGACCTTCCACGGAGGCGAAGCTCCGGACGAACCATCAGCGCTGATTAGGGACTTAGACATATTCGATTTCTCACGCTTATGACTCTGTATAACCGTTGCCACTTTACTTAATAAATCCAAGGTCCTCGTGCCGATAGACTTTATTACCTCTCCGTCTCATTTTATCTGGTCCAGTAACTAGACAGACCGTTTTTCCCAACAGATCCCACGTATTCTAGGACCATCAGTGTCAAACCTAGCTAGCCAAGTATCCCACTAAGTATCACATCACCCTGGTCTCTGGTACCAAGAAGTCTATGCTGCATATATTGATGTCTGAAGTGGAGACGCATGTTCAATGCAGGTCAAAAGGGAGGTGCAACCCATCTGCACTTGCAGAGCAGGAATATGGAAATGTCAGGAAAGGTTTGTATTGTTATTGGATCTGCAACAAAAAGAACCGGTCTTCAGCCTGTAAGGTGGCTTTCATTGCAGTTTAGGGAGTTGTACGCTCGGTCGGATCTCTGTAAGCAAATAGGCCTTCACCCTGAACCATGCCAGGGGCCCTCCTGGCTTCTGAGGCGCATTCTCAGTGACACAGCACACCCCACCAACCAAACACAGCCTCCCCCAATATACAAATAATCTGAAAACATATCCTGAAATCCGACATTTGTAGCCCATTAAAAAATATATTATCAGTAATAAAACAGCCAAACAAATACACTTACAAGTGAAAAGCAGTCAATAGCGTATAACCAATCCCCCACTGGTTGGATCGTCTTTATACGCAGTTAAAAAAAACCTTCAACAACAACGCATGCTGGGGGTCTCATCCTTGTCTCCATTACTGGTTGAAAGAAATGGTTTGCACTGGGATTTGGCCTCAAGATTTACACATGTACAATATCGTGCAAATCGTGCAAATTAGGCTGAACTGATTGTATATGATTTGGTGTGACTGCAACTTAATATGTTGTTTGGGAAAATGCAGAACTGCAGCAAGAGTCACTGTCTGCAAGGAACCTATGTATAAATAGTATCCAAAATCCACATTACCGAGGAAGTATGGGCACATATAGGTTACTGTCCTTCAGTAAACTATGTATATAACGCATCCAAAAGCAACATTAACCCAGTATGGGCCGCCCGGTACAGGTCACTGCATGTCAGTAACCTGTGTATATAAAGCATCCAAAAGCCACATTATACACCCGATCCACAACGCAAAATGAGCCATCGGCCGCAGCAAGAACATGACAAGATCCCATTTCATAACACAAAAACAGTATCGACGTTAAGTTTCGTTGGTCAGCTGTGACCAAACAAGGAGACGGGGGGGGTGACTGCACATGTTGTTTATTAGAGACACCGAAATAACATACGGTGGTGGTTGTGGTTGCACAAGGAAATTAAGAAAAAACGTCCTCATGCCAGCATGCACAATACAACACCTCACGTATTAAAACGTATTAAGGCTGTCACCCACGGCACGGGAACAAAGACTGTTGTGATGAAGAGAAGATGAAATTTTTTTTTTATAATAAGCTTGATTATTAGGACACGTCTGGCGACTGTTGTCCCCCTCAACGTCTGTAGACAAACGTAGAAATAATAACAGTATGCTCCGAGGAGCCACGAAGGCCTCGACCTAATGTCTCCACATGAGGTCGACGGATCCCGCCCCGCCCGCCTACATCCATGATCATCCTGGTGTTTTCTCCGGGTGTCATGGAACGTGAAACGGGTGATGAGTGGTCTTGTACGCCAGCTTACCTTTCGTTTATTTCAGTGTCCGTCTCAGCGCTAATGGCGCTGCTGTGTGTGTGTTGTCAGAGAAGGTCATGTGATTTATAACGTAGAATCCCCCATGACCCGGAGCAAGACCCAGTGGGCGGGGCGTCCAGGAGAGTCACGTGATTTGCAACGTCGAATGAAAACGGCTGGATTGTTGCCGCGTTCGAGTCATATCTGAGATGCCGTAATTACTAGCTTCCAATTTGTAAGTACCTGGCCAGGTCAATGAGTTCACGCTAGGAAAGGTAGAACAAAAATAAATGGCGCCTAGATTGACATAGAGCAGGCTTTAAGGAAAAATAGGCACCTCTCTTTAACTGAAGGCCGCCGTTCAATTTAGAAAATGTAATTGAATGCAGGTTGAATCAGTCATCACTTTTTGAACAGATAGCGATAGAAATAATTCTCCATCTCAATCATCTCCCAATATTTAAACTGGCAATTTCTTGAATGGGAAATCTTTCACAACCTCTTTTATTAATCAGAATTATATTTGTTATGTTATAACAAATATTTTACCTCCGATATATTACATCCCATATGACTTGAGCGCAGCACAGGGGTCCAGCAGATAGGCTTAAGGGTACACTAGGCGGTATCTTTCTCCATAACCATCCAATCATGTCCCGTTCTCATTTTGATGGACCGGTTCCTAACACTTTAGTAGTGGTAGTGGTGGCATTAGTATTGAAAATAGTTTATTTCCCTTTTGGATTAAATCAATTATAATGTCCTTCCACTTATTAAGCTGCCTCTCATTATGATAACGAGAAGCAGCTAAAAAAAAGCCGATATGACAAGCCTATCAAGTTTCAAGTCAGCCTACAATGTTCAATCAAAAATGACAAATCATAAGGTTAATCGATGTGTGAAAAGCATAATAAGCTTACAATGCATATCCATAATCTGTGCATAACATAAATAACGTCTATAGTATTATTTATATAGGGAAACATTTATCGAGCTGTACTGCACCAGGTGGTTTATGAAGGTCTATTTCAAATGATCAGGTTGCATCCTAGTATATAATTAGAAATTGGTAATAATTCATAATAATCACATACTATAATATCAGTGTACAGTTGTATTTCATATTTTTGGTCACTCTTTAAATAAGTAAGTTATAAACTTGACAAAATTTGTTGTTCTAAGGATATGAGGAGGTATTAATAATCTAAATCATGAAGATTAAAGAATGTACAGAATAGCTCCTAACACACAGTTATAAACCTTAATGAATGAACATCATTGTACAGTTAAAATGTGAATTAGTGTGAATATTATCCTTGTATACAATAATTAATCACATTAATTAATGCAGAATTCTATTATAAACGTATCAACCCCCAGCATCAACCATGCATAGACCGTAGTGACCTACATAACTGCATACCGTCATTGTCTGAAAGGTTGGATATTAAAGATAAAAAAAATCATTATATGACAGAAAAACATTTTATAGTAAAATGGACTAACATCACTTAACAATATTAATACGGCTAAATATAGTGTCAAGATAAAACATAAGGTATGATTAGGATGTATGGTGATAAAATACCAAAAAGTATCAGTTTACTATAAATTTATGTTTTATTTAGCTTTTCGAATTCCTCAATGGCAAGCGTT
Organism: Pollachius pollachius; assembly: GCF_949987615.1. Lineage (NCBI taxonomy): Eukaryota > Metazoa > Chordata > Actinopteri > Gadiformes > Gadidae > Pollachius > Pollachius pollachius. Next base: position 24,337,776 of record NC_136938.1, on the reverse strand, counting down.
GGAGCCACATCTGATTATTAATCTTTAAATTGCTAATGTAGTTCTGCCTGCTATATTGTTTATTATACCTCCCTAAATATGAGTACTTTTTTTATAAGAGGGACAGAGCGTCTTGACAACGCTGTGTCATCTGCAACAAGCAGGTAGCCATCACCGCACCACTTCCCAAGGGTTGACGTCATCATGCAAACAATTAACCAAACGCTCCTCGTTTCCCCCACTAGGGGGCAGAGGGCGGCCCGTTTTCAGCTTCACCACCGCTGAAGGGCGAAGCCTGTGCCAGCAGCTCTATTATTAGCCCACCAGAACACGCTGTTTGTTTATTTAGGGAGGTAATTAAACACTATTTCAACAGGTGTAATTAGATTGATTACAATAATTGATTTGGAAAAAGCCATTGACAAGCCCATCATCAAAGCCAATGTAGTATTATCGACACAAGTCTCATTTCGCAATAAATATTGAAAGATTTATTCAGCTCCAGAGACTATTATGAATATTTAAAGATTTAAAACACAGTATCAATTCCATTAATATCAATTGCCCGTGCGGCCCATAACGCCACTGCATCGGATCGGTGTTTAGTGCTTTGGGATGCAGGAGGGACGATCCGTTTGTACAACAGATGCATATTAATGTGAAGGTCAACAAGACGCTGGTCGTCGTGCTAACCTAACACTCCCCGCAGACACAACAACAACAATCCAATACTAATCCTTTTTTAAAACCCTTAAACAGTCACCTAAAGAAGGTATTCAATTCATTTAAGCCATGCGGAAAATATAGGGGGGGGGAGAGAGAGAGAGAGAGAGAGAGAGCGAGAGAGAGAGGGGGGGGGGGGAAGAGGAGAGAGATAGAGAGAGTTGTAGCCTTAATGGAGGAAGGCCTGCAGATTAATTGCCGACATAAAAGGACACATGACCTAGAGAGACAAACGAGGAAGTATAAGAGGAGCGCTCCGTGCATCGGGGAGAAGAGGAGAGAGGAGGAGGGGAGGAGAGAGGAGGAGGCTTCGAGTCTCCCCGTGCGGGTCCGTGGGCCGATCCCATTTGCTGGGGCTGGCTGCCTGGGAACAGCGTTGCCAGATTGGGCCATACTTCTCGGCCAATCTGGCAACCATGGCTACAGCGAGGGTTGCCAGATTGGCCAGGAAATCTGGCCCAATCTGGCAACGCTGCCTGGGAAGCTGGATCCCGGGCACCGCTCCTCCCCCGCGGCCGCTGATTGGAGGATAATGAAGCATTCCTCTCTCCGCTGCTGCTCATATGCTCGCCGTAGCAGAGGGGAGGGGGGAGAGCATTTTCCATTGGAGTGGTGGGGGGGGGGGGGGGGGGGCGGAGGAGGGAGGCTGGCTCTTTCAGCCGGGGCTTATGAGCATGTAACCTGAGATTTCACACAATGTCTTACTAGAAGCCCTTTCTCCTCTTGTGGTGTATAGTCCGTAGTAAATGGAGACTAAACTGTCCCTTTGAGACGGTCGTTCATTCACAGGCCGACATCGTCGTGAGTCCTGTTACTGAAACTACTAGTCCTTGCTGATCTGTGGGGTTACTTATCTCCACTTGTAGGCTAGATTCACTTGCTCGATCAGGTGTTTTTTCGCATTAACGTGAAACAAACCGTGATGACGCTTGAAATTAGGTCAAAGTGCGTTTGGGATGTCCTAAAGAACACAGTATTTATAGAGTATGACCCTGATTAACTCTTCATAAGTCGAGAAAAGGTTTCAAATGGTTTAAATTGGAGTTAAAATTGCAAAAAATAAGAGCTTGGTTTGGTTCCATGATCTGTTTTAAAGCTCGGACAGACCAGCCTAAGAATGTGTGCAGCTCCCTGTAATCACTGAGGAATGTCCGAGACCTTTCTGCTGTTCCTTCACCAGACCCTCAGTTTCCCACGAGTCGTCCAGGTCTTGAGAATCTCTCCCTCTCTCCCTCTCTCTCTATCGCTCTCCCTCTCTCTCTTCCTCTTCCCCATCTCTCTGCCTCTCCCTATCTCCCTTTCCCTTCCTTTTCTCGCCCCTCCCTCCCTTCCTCTCTCAATCTAACCCTAGTCATCTCTCTCTATATATGTCTTTCCATCCATCTTTCTCTCTTGCTCTCTCTTGCACTCTCTCTATCTCTCTCTCTCTCTCTCTCTCCATCCTTCTCTCAATGGTCATCTCTCTCTCTTCCCCTCTCTCTCTAAACAGAGGTGGTTTCCTTATGAAGAGATTGAGTCTCTGGAAGTAATTAATAAGCTTTGCTGTGGTTCTTTACGTACAGATGAATAATGGTGCAGTAATTAATTAATATTGTTTCATGAGTTAATAGTGTATGTGTTAATAGGCCTTTTAGTTAAAAGTGTATTAGTTTATAATGGCATTTTAGTTAATGGTGTATTAGTTGATAGTGTATTAGCTTCTAATGGTAGCCTACTTGGTGAATACTTTGAATATATTCACATAGTGACATTATACCTACATCAATGTGGATACCTAGACACACACACACACACACACACACACACACACACACAGACACACACACACGTGTTTGTACACAGATGGACCGATGGACAGATATGCAAGAGAAAGGGGAACTTCATATAAAATATTAATACATCTCTTATATATCTTATACATCAAAAAAGAGCTAAATGACCTTTCTGTGAGAGAGGGATATGGTAAGCAGGTCTCTTCGCGGGCGTTATTTCTAACTGAAATAATGTGGTTTCTGCTGTTATCTGCTGCCATGGAATGGCAGTTTGACAACCCTGAGGAAACGTTTGGTCACAGTCTCTGGATGAGGAGATCCGTATTAGAGCCTTCTGCTGATAATAACTCACCACTATGGATTCTTGGAGCACAGAGAAGGAGTTTATTAAATTTGCTAATTTTCCCTGTGATAAGAAGGGATATCTGATGGGCCCCTGATTTAGAGTTTTCCTTTTTCAACATGACAAACTGTAATTAAATGAACTAGCTTATTTTTTTTCTTCTTCTGGAAAATAAGTCCAGATTGGACTCTCTCTCTCTTTCCCTCAGTCTCTCTTTCTCTCTCTCTATCTCGCTCTATCTCTGTCTCTCTCTAGCTATCTCTCTATTACTCTTTCTTTCTCTCTCTCTTCTCCCTCCCTCTCTCTCTCTCTCTCTCTCTCTCTCTCTCTCTCTCTCTCTCTCTCTCTCTCTCTCTCTCTCTCTCTCTCTCTCGCTCTCCCTCTCTCTCCTTCTATGTCTCTCTCTCTTCATGTTAGGACAAGAGAAGGGGGGGGGGGGTGTACACGGCAACATGTGCTAATACTTTAGATCACATGTTGGAGGGCCCATGTCTAGCACACTTTTCCGTTTTTTATTTGCATTCCTTCTTCGTCGCTCAACAAGCATAACAGTATGAAATCATGAGAAGTTTCTCACAGTGGTAAAACACAACTCCTCGAAAACAGAAACTAATGAGACCAGACAACGGTGTCAAGGAATACAATAATATCTAGACTAACCACTATGTCAAATTCTTTGATCATACCATCTCTACACAATCAGTGGCTCTAGTAGTTATGATCAATTATCTCTTTTATGTCTCAATTATTATAGGGGCAAACAAAACACATCGAAAACACAGAACGCAGACCCATCAGACAACAAGAGTGTCTACGAAAATAAATAGACATTGCTAAACAACAAAAACTGACGAAAATGTCTAAATATACGACCAAACGATCTCTATGATGGCCTCTCCACTCCAGTGGGTCTGGCAGTCCAACCAGACTTCCCCCAGCGCAGCCACACATCTCTGGTGTCTAAAAGCCCTTCTCTGTGCACGCAGGGCAACATGTGTTGGTCTTAACGTTCCACAGACACACGCGCTGACATCTGCCTTCCCCCCTCACATATCCACAAACAGACACACACACACACACACACACACACACACACACACACACACACACACACACAAGCGCACACACACACACACACACACACACGTGCGCGCACACGCACACACACACACACACACACCACCCCGGCAGCCTGGTCTTTGTTCCATGGAGGGGTGGAGGGCTGAACACTGAGATGATGTCACCGGTGAGATGGTGACACTGCTGTGCTCTGGCCTACATTCGGCCGGGGTGAAGACGCGCCGTGCATGGCTCCTAGCAGCCTGCCAGTATCAATTAGACACACACAGGCGCTTTTTTATCATCCGCACACATAAAGCACAGAACACGAGGGGGCAGGCTGCCATCTTGGATCCGACAGTGGATCAGAGTTTAGATCTTTACTAAAGCAATGGCAATCTGAGTGGGTTTGAAGGTTTAAAAAAGGCCAGGGAAATTCTTCTGAAAATGAGATTTGACGTATATGCTGTGTTGGACTGGAGTTTTAATATATAGGACATGTTTTAGAATTCAACAGGTTTAAAAATTATTTTGAAGAGAAATTTAATTAATTTCTGATAGCAATTTACCAATGGACATATTGGATCCATTCTTTATATAAAATAATTATTATATTTTTGAAAATTCATGAGCTTCTAGGATAAGTATGCTCGCTGAAATAGTATTATCTAGTGTAGATGTCAAGATTTGACACATATATCTAAAAATATTCAGTCCCAAAAAAAGCCAAAAGCTACAGAATTTAACGTCTTGGTTAAGGAAGAAGAACATGGATTGTTAATTAATCTTTATCGCACATAAACACTCACTGAGGTCATTTGTTTAATTTCAGCTCCATGAAATGTTAAACAAAGAATTGAATTAGTTACTATTTTACTAAGCTATAAAATAGACGTCCCTTCAATAATTAATGAGTGAACAATGTGTCCAAATGATTTGCCCAAAGGAATCACGGCACTATTAGTTTAATGTGACAGGGAATGAGCAGAAATACATTAATATCAGGGTTATGTCAACCCCAATTTGAGATGAAATAAAACTGATCTCTCAATGCATTGCAACGAGTGTTTCTTGGAGTGTTACAGCATCTAGCACCAGTCAGTTTGTTCACAGTATTTGTTCACAGTACACGTTGGTAAGCATTTAAACCTACTTTCAATCGAGATCCAGGTGAAGCCTTTTAATTGTCATTGACTATCGGGTAATCAGTTAGAAATGTTGTTTACGTGTTGGTGTCAATAGATTACTACTCTGGGTTCATGTGAAGTCCAGTTG
>NC_136938.1:24315125-24327625 GCF_949987615.1 Pollachius pollachius | reverse complement strand
ACCATCTCCACCACCACCGCCACCATCGCCATCGCTCCCCGCCCGCCTGTCACTCCAGCCTCACAGCGGAGGAGGGGGTGGGCCAATACACCAGGGTGTCACTGTGTGTGTGTGTGTGTGTGTGTGTGTGTGTGTGTGTGTGTGTGTGTGTGTGTGTGTGTGTGTGTGTGTGTGTGTGTGTGTGTGTGTGTGTGTGTGTGTGTGTGTGTGTGCGTGCGTGTGTGATAAAGAGAGAAAGAGAAAGCATGTGCTTAAGCCTCTGTATGTATGTGTTGTTTGTGTGTGCGCGCAGGACGCATGTGTGTGATGTGTATGTGTCTGTGCGTGGGACACAGACGTGTACGAGTGTGTGCGTGGATCTGTAAACCTTTGTGCGGGTGTGGGAGATTGAGGTGTGTATGCATGTCTGTGTCTGTGTGTGTGTGTGCGTGTTGAGGACAGTATGCATGTGCATGCGTGTGTGTGTGAGAGAGAAGGTATGTCTTTAAGCCTCTGTATATATGTGGTGTTTGCGTGTGTGTGTGTGTGTGTAAACGAATGTGTAAACGCCTATGTGTGTGTCTGTGTTTCTTCGCGACACAGAGAGTATGTGTGTACACCTATCCGTAAGCCTCTGTGTCTGTGTATTTGTACATGCGCGCGTGTGCGCGTGTACGCAAACGCAAGCGTGTATTTACAAGCGTGCGTGTGCGCGCATATATGTGTCAGTTTTGACGCACAGCCCCCCTCCTCCCCTCCCCCCCGACAGGTAATGGAAAGACCTGGAGACAAAAATCAATGTCCTGCGTTCAGAGAGAGCATCTAAGAAATGGCTTCGGCCGAACCACACCAAGCTGGGAGGGAACACAGGGGCGTGGGCTGTGCTCCATGCACGCCCCTCCCAGCCGTGACCCCGTTCATGACCTCTTCGTAGGTCACAGTGAGTATGTATTTATGCCTGAGATCTTTACATCATTTCACCACAATGTACAAGCAATTTCTCTGCATACAATATATGTAGTTTAGCTGTCATTTCCATCCAAAGCCGCTTTATTCTATTCTGTTTCTTCTATAAAGGTCGTTAAGGACCATGTAGAGGGTCAGGGGTTATCTCGCTCGAGGACACCGTCTACAGGAAGACGGTGCAGACAGTGGGTTTCGAACCCAGTACCGTTTCAGTGCCTTTCCCAGTACCATAAGATGGTACGCGCACATACCTTTTTCCGGGTTTGGTATGAACACCAAACAGGGTGTTTAATGGGTATAATATGAACAAATGTGCAGGGAGAGAAGGATCTTGATTATATTTACATGGGTCATTCAGTTGTGTTTATGCTGCATTAATATGAATGTGCTCATAAAGCAGCACTTAACAGGGGTGACAATTGGCTGGCTGGCGGCTGGATGATTTATGGTGTGTGTGTAGTGTAAGGTTGGGGACCTGCTGGTCGGCTGGGACACACGGCTATCCTCAACAAGGTGGTTCCCGAGGGGGTAAACACACACACATGAAACACCCACACAAACACACACACACAAACACACACACACACACACACACACACACACACACACACACACACAGATGTAGATACCCATGCAAATAGATAAACACCCAGGCATGTACATACACACACACACGCACGCACGCACACATACACTGTTGCGACCCACACACAACCACACATGGCACACACACACACACACACACACACACACAGATGTCGATACCCATTCACACATAGAAATAGATAAACACACAGGCATGTACACACACACGCATGCACACACACACACGCACACACACACACACACACACACACACACACACACACACACACACACACACACAAACACAAAAACACACACACACACACATATGGCACACATACACTGTTTCAACCCACACACACAAACTTTCAGGCACGCACAAGATCACATTTCCACACTCCATACACACATAAATCGCCACACAAATGGAGACACACACCCACACACACTCAGCCAGGCACATGTACACCCACCCATCAAGCCCCTTGTTGTTTTCCAGTTGAATGAAATAATCTGGAGCGTCTGGAAAGCCTGTCTGGGTCAGGGGCCGTGTTCAGCCTGTTGCTTATTGTACCGTCAGTGGAGGAGGTAAAGAAACACACACACACACACACACACACACACACACACACACACTCTGACACACAAACCAGCACGCACACACATGCACAAACACACACTAGCACATACAGACACACTCACCCACATTCGCACACACACACACACACACACACACACACACACACACACACTAGAACCCAGAAACACACACAGGAACACACAGATGGCTGCTCTCTGCCAGCCAATGTATTGATCCATTAATATCTGTGGAGGTAACATCTAACGTAGAGCAGCTCGTGTTTAATCATATTCAACAGGAAGACGAGAGGGCAGCTCTCTTTTTATTGGGTAGCGTTAAATAAAATGGTTCCACTCACTTTTGAAAAAAACACTTGATTAAGTTTATTAAGTTTCAAACGGGACAGAGAAAAAAACATGTCTCAATGTAATGTTCATTAACAGCACTAGTTCAAAAATAAATAGGGAGGTATATTGGATGTCTAATAATGTATTCAAATATAATTTACCATACACTGTTACCCAAGTGAAACATTAATTTCCAACTTTTCATTAATTCTGAAATGACAGCTCCCGTGTGTTTGCAAAGTGATATTTTTTATTATGATTATGCAGTACTGTGTATCTTATACCCCCTCCCCAAACGACACGCTACAGAACAAATAACGCAACCGGTCGAGTTTGTTGTTGTTGTCTGTAGCGGTGTCATTAAAATATTGCATCAAGTGCGTCGTGGACGTCGGAAGTCAGAAGTTATTTATTAGCGATAGCGTCCGCAACACAAATATAACTTTGTCTTTGTGTGGCAGTTGTGGGCTGACGTCACGTTGGCTCCTTGAAGTGGAGCTGAATAAACCTTGAGAGGAGTCTGCTTCAATCTGCTGTTAGTAACTAACACACACACACACACACATACACACACACACACTCACACGGAGACTCAATTACTGGCCAATACCCTTCTTTATCATCCCTTACCGTCCTCTTTCATTACGAATCCGAGCAGCAAAAGAGGCGAGAAGGTCACTCCAAGTGTTACTTGAACTAAAAAATCGGACTTGGGAATAAGTAAAGTGTCGAAACTAAAAGGTAAGTCTTTATTTCATTCGGGGGTTTTTTTGGATCGGAGAACAAGCGATGTGCAGTCTGCTGGCTTGATTTAGTTTCTTCTTTGCCTTCTGCTTGTCCCTCGGTCGGGATCTGGATGTCGGCAGTAGTATAACTTGTTATAATCGTTTCACTCCTAATCGTTCATTCATTCGACATCGAGCTGCCGAGCGATGGATTTGGTGCGTAAAAATGTGTAAAGTTTGGGTTAATAAGAAAAGCGAGTGTTTTCGTCGGATCGGTGACCTGATAGTGGTATCGTCTTTGTGTCCTCTCTCGTGTCGCTCTTCTTATTTCATCACATTTATCGTTTTGTCATTCAAAATATTAACTTTTACGCCCGTGAGACCACTCGCCGTGCACCTATCTTCGCTTTTACGCCCCACTTTATCCCACGATTGGTGTTTTTTGTTCGTGTGTTTGCACATTTTAGTGTTGATGTTGTGATCGCCAGCGGAAGGTAGAAGGAGGAGGAGGAGGCAGCAGCGGCGGACTACCTTTGGTCTCTCGCTGTCCGTACAAGACAGGACACCATCCATCCAGTTAATAGTTCCCTCCATGCGCAAATAAAACAATTAGTTACAAATAATAATAATAATATCCTCTTCTTCGACCTGGATTAAGTTGGACGGGGTAAAAATATCCATTCGCCTTTCCCCCCCGACACCCTCCAGGTGGGGGTGTAGTGCGCCTCGTGTGCGTCCGGCGGCTGCGTCCCCTGAACGCGGCGCGCAGCTGCGCTCGGTCGGTCGGGCTGCGGAGCTTCGCGTCCCTTTGTGTGTAGTACAATATCCTCCATTTTTCTGCCCGCTTTCCGAAACAACAAGCCTTTCGCCATCTTGGTTGATATTTTTTTCCAGAACCCCCCCCCTCCAAGCCACACACACTCACACACACTCATACGCAAACACACACACACACACACGCACACACAGACCCGCTCCCATGGCTCAGGCGCTCAATGGGAATTGAGGATCCATGTTGTGTTTTTTTTTCTTGTGCTCTCGCAGCTGAGAAAGTTAAGAAAAATGTTAACTATCACCGACTGATGACGTCATGAGAAGTTTTTTTTAACTCCCCCTTCCAGGACGATGTAGACTAGAGTTTTTAGAGGAATGACGACTTGCACACTCTGTGACGAGGAGAGATGTGGATATTAATATTATTGTTGGTTACGGGTGGTGTAACCACACACACTCACACACACACACACACACACACACACACACACACACACACACACACACACACACACACACACACACACACACACACACACACACACACACACAACACACACACACACACACACACACACACACACACACACACACACACACACACACACATGACATGACGGCGCAGACATAATAATGCGACGCAGTTATTAAGGGTATTGGATGCTACCGCGCAGAAATTCGGTTGATTTCGATATGGAGTGGGACAGTTTGTGAACTTTGAAATGTGAACCGTTTAGGGTTACTTTTGTTTTAACCTGATATAACATGATATAACAGTCTCGTGTTCACTAAGTCGGATCTTAAAAGGAGGAAAAGGCTGAATGAAATCAGCAGCGTGGGTGTCTCCAGCCCATAGCCTAGTTCTGCTCAACGGTTTACATATGTATTTTTAACTTGTGCAATGTATTTAATTTATACATATGAATTGGGCGTTGCATACATAGGGTCATATGCAATATTAGACGCTTGTGTAATAACGTTGTTACAACATTCTGCTACAAGTCTTTCTTTCTTTATATTACTTAATCCAACTGTGAACCAAATGGTCTGCCTTTACATACATACATACATAGCCCTCCTGCTGGCTCTAACTCGGCCTTCTTATTCAGGCCTAGTAGTCGACATTCCCTCTGGCTGGCCTGGAGTGTGTGTCTGTTGTTTGTGTTTCTTAGATGTCGTGGTCCAGATAGTGTCTCACTGACACAAACAGTACCTCCACTCTAGGCCCTGGTGATCTGTGATAAACCAGGTTGTTTTGTCTCATCTTCACGGTGTCATCAGGCTGAAGCCTCACCCTGTCCCCCAGACTCTTCTCCCCAGACCTAAATGAATGCTTTGAGATGGAAAATCCAACCGTCTCACCTCCCACCTCTTTTGTTTGCCCATTTATTGCTACGGAGCTGCCATAGCGTAGAGGAGCAGATGTTGAAGAAGCCTTCCCCCCCCTTTTTTTTTCTACCGGGAATGTCTTTCTCTCTCTCCTTCTTTCTCTTTACTTGTGTCTCTTCTCCCCTTATCCTCTCCCTCCCTCTCTTCGCTGATGCGCGGACATGACAGCTGTTTTGTCTCGTGGAGCTGCTAAGAAGCCATTAGTGGTATCGGTGGATTGAAACGGAACAATCTCTCCTTTATTTTAACAATCTCTCCGTTTTATTTTACCAACCGCTTCTGTTGGCTTCATTTTGTTATCTCTGTGCGTGCGTGTGTGTGTGCGCGCGTGTGTGCGTGTGCGTGTGTGTGCGTGTGTGTGTGTGTGTGTGTGTCGGTGTGTGTGGGTGTGTTTGAGTGACCATTGCAGCTCAACACAGCCCAATGAGAAACACTAATATACTTGTGTCGTGTTTGTGTGTGTTTCCTTAACGGAAGAGAGAGAATAAAGAGTGAGTGAGAGAGAGAGAGAGAGAGCGAGAGAGAGAACAGATCTGTCAGAGCTTGTTTGCTGTGTTGGTTTGAAACGAAAGCACACTGTGCTACCTCAAGCACACTCAAATCAGAGATGTCTCTCTCTCTCTCTCTCTCTCTACCTCTCTCTACCTCTCTCTCTCTCTCTCTCTCTCTCTCTCTCTCTGTCTCAAACTAAAAACTGGGAATGTTGTTTCTGATGGGAGGAAGAGGACAGACTTCTGGTCCACTCGAACATGGTGGAATTAAGGATGGCTGATGGTTAAGCCCTATTTGCATGTCTACCAAAGTCAGAGCAAACGGTTGCTATTGACTAAGCTGATTAGGTGAAATTAGGTTTACGGCTGTGGGGCTTTGGGTGCCGAATCAGTCAGAACTCGGACGGCTTTTGAAAAGACAATCCCGTGTACACACACAAGACGGACCTCTCTCTAATCCCCCGCTATTGAAACTGGGCTATTAATTTGGGACAGAGCCCACTGTCTTTTGTCGTTTGGAAGCTAAACGTGTGAAGATTGATACAGCCAACAGGGCTATTGAGTGCCTCCATACACACCAGGAGACAAAAGTTCTTCTCCCCCAGTGTAACAAGTTCCTGGTTTGGGTTCCTCGTCCGGGCCCATCGTTACCCTCTGATACTGACGGGGCAGAATGCAAATATGAACGAGTTTATTGTATACATGTACACACACACTCAAACACTCACACACGCAGACACATGCGCACACACACACACGCGCGCACGCACACATACACACACACATACACACACACACACACACACACGCACACACACACACAAACATACACATACACACACACACAGACACGCACACATAAAACATAAACACACGCACACACAGCTATAAGTGTGTGTGTGTGTGTGAGACTGAGTGATAGATTAGTGTTTGCATGTGTGAGTATGTGTGTGTGTTTGTGTGTAGTAGTTTCCTCGAAGGTGACAGATCAATAGAAACATATATATCATATAATGTAACTATGGTCTGTAATTATTGCCACTAATGATGTCACGCTGCCGGGTTTTCCTCACACTCGAGCGTAATACTAATATTTATATTCATAGATATCAGCAGCACTCATTCATCATACGTTTCCAAGGGCTAGCAGACTGAGCCAGAGAGATAATTTACCTACATGGAACTCAGGATCGATGACATATTGTTTTTTAAATCGAGCTATGAACATTGATTAGCTGTATTTAGTCTAAATGATGGCATTATCTTGTGACTGGATACCTTTCCGCAAGGAATTCTGTGCAATTGACCAAATAAACAAAAGCTCCATTTCTTTTTTGCCAGATATGACTTGTTTAAAGGTTAATAATATTTTAATACCAGCCAAAAGCGCTACACCATTTGTAGTATTAGATTAATAGCGTCTTTTGTTTTTGTTTATCTAATATTCACAGCTGTGGATCCATGATGGGGTTTTATTTGAGGTTGGCCTTTTTTTATTGGATTAGGCTCCATGCGTAATTTAGCATGCATACAAAGACACTAGTTTGGTCTTTATTTAAAGTGGCTTCTAGGCTCAGTATGTGTCCTTTTCATTAGCAGTCCAACTACAGAGCGCTAGTCGTAAGGGCGTCTCGGCCTTCACCGATAAACAAATGATATGAGCAGTGTTGAACACGTTTTGTATTCGCTATGAACCTGAAGATAATCCTTTCTCTCCATCTTAGGGCTGAACTGAGCTCAAACATGCAGACAAACACCTGACCTTCACCTTGCTATGCTGCCGTTCTCCACCGACTGGTTGTGAATAATCTTCACAACGGCTTGGTTTAACTCCTCGCGTCGCAGAAGACCTTGACCGTACACACGACGGCACGGCATGTTATCTATCTAACCACGCATAGATGATGACTATGATGATAGAGCTTCAATGTCGCACACACACACACACACACACGTGTGCACAGACACACACACATGAGTGCAGACACAGGCATACACACACATAGGCGCGCACACACACATACAGGCACACATAGGCACACACACACACACACACACACACACACACACACACACACACACACACACACACACACACACACACACACACACAGTGTTGCATGGTTTTGTGTCATCATCTCAGCGCATGGCTAACAAGATTGTCCGACTCAACATTCACGGCGTGAAGGGTGTGTGCATTCCTCAAGCCTTCGTCCCCGAATCTCAACGGCTTTGATTGTCAGGGGAAACACACACACACACACACACACACACACACACACACACACACACACACACACACACACACACACACACACACACACACACACACACACACACACACACACACACACACATTCACACACACACACACGCACACAGTCGTTGCCATGGTTGTGTTGTTATTTTCGGTGGATTAAGGAAGCAGAAGTGGTGTAAAAGTGCAACTGGGTCACCCTGTGCGTTCACGTGGAGAAGACAACGGAGTGCCGCCGCGGCCAGATTTGAGAGGGGAGGGCCAGATAAGCTGGCGCTTTGTTACGCGTCCCCTGGGCTTCTGTTTGTCATTCAGTGGTACAACCTACTCCTCCTCCGTGGTGGAAGTCAAGGTTGTTTGTGAGGAACAAGTAGAGAGATCCACCAAGGAGCCCGCTACTGTGTGTGTGTGTGTGTGTGTGTGTGTGTGTGTGTGTATAAGTGGTCTTGATTATGTATTTTTAGCTTCACTTATCTGTGTGTGTATGAGGTGTGTTTGAGAGTCTGTGTGTTGTGTGTGTTTGTTGGTGTGTGTCTGTGTTATTGTGTGTGTGTGTGTGTGTGTGCGTGTTTGTGTGTGTGTGTTAATGTGTGTGCGCCCTTGCTCTCTACATCAGTGTGGAGGTGAACATACAGACGTGTTGCATTGCTCGGCTACTCCAGAAGTGATTTTCAGATCGTGACAGGATGCTGTTGCTCCCCAGCCCTACGAGCCATCCATTTACCGTGTGATCCTTCACAAATCTGTGTCACGCAAGCACAAGAAACACTCAGAAACAGGAAATCCAGCCTCATCTACAGGGACATGGAAACAAACGTTTGTTCTCATCTGGCGTGTTGGGAGGATTAAGTCCATTACTAAATATATTATTTGTCTTGAGCGAACAAAACCAAAGCAGAATATGACGTCTAACATTGTTTGTTTCTATTATTAATGTTATGAATCTATATAAGTAACTGATATGTGGACGTATTAAGTGTCCGCTGGTAATGAAGCCGGTGACATTCAGAGTAATGGAAGCGAGTGTGTTTAGCTCACTGTTTATCTCGCGCTGTGTTCACAATCCGTACAAGACGAGTCTGTAATTCCAAGGCTGCTGGTATTCTCCCAGTGCTGAGAGGGCTTTTACCCAGCCAGGCAGACTGGGATGTGAGGGAAAATGAGCACGAGTTTCTCGATGTGGGAATGAACATTATATTGGTTTCTCTATTGGAGTGTCTCTCGGGTCAATGGGATTCTTGATGATACCAGAGAATAGCTCTCCCAGCTGCCAAAGGAGCACACACACACATGCACACGCACACACTCATACAGCCTGACACACAGTCTGACTCACACACACAGCTTGATATACACACACACACACACACACACACACAGCCTGATATACACACACACACACAGCCTGATACACACACACACACACACACACACACACACACACACAAGTGAATGCACACTTACTTGTACACAACCCTTCACACAAAAAGACAGCAACAGCACTCACTTGTGAGAGGCTCCACACACATCGGCACAGAGGCACACACACAGGCAAAGGCACACACACACACACAGGCACACACACAGGCACACAAACACACATTAATGCAGAAGATTGCACTGCCACAGTCCTATTGATCTTCTTCAGCATTTAAAATCTGGTCACTGCTGCCACAACTGCTTTTATTTTAGCTGCGTTGGCAGAGGCAGCTTTCTGCTGGGGCAGAGCTTTAAATATTCATCTCTAACTGTGCAGCAGGAGCAATGTTGACAGAAATACAGCGAGGAGCAGGGGAACAACTAGACGTGTGTGTGTGTGTGTGTTTGTTGGTATTTGGGTATGTGTGAGTTTGTGTGTGTGTGCTTGGTCAGAAGCATGTGTCACGTGAACTGAAATGTGCTGATTGTGTGGCCATGCCAACGGCTGTCAGAGATTGGTTTGATTTTAGTATTATTAACAGTCTTGACTTTTATCGTTGTGGGGTTGTTGCTCTTTTAGTACTTTTATTGTTGTTTGTTCCTATTGGTGAATGGTTCTATTGTTGTTTCTTCATTAGTTTGTAAGTTCAATTGTTGCATCATTTACAGTGTTGGTTTGATTCCACTAGTTCATAGTTTTATTGCTTCTAAGGTAAAGCTAAAGTTGAGGTGAACTTTAGCCGCGATGGATAGCTTGTCGGCCGTACCTTGTTAGGACAAGCTAGCAGCAGCTGGTAGATTAGTTATTACTGGACCTGGGACAGGAGCTAGCCATGATCAGCATTTTAACTTTAAAAAGACGAAATAGATAGAATGAAGAGCGAGAGACACCATGCGCATCTAATCCAATCACACACACGTCACCGACACGTCACACACACACACACACACGCACACACACACACACACACACATACACACAGGTTACACACACTCCCTGTGTTGCCATGAGAATGTGTGTGTGTATCGTTAACCTTTTTACTTTGGACGTTAACGGCGACAAGGAAGCTGAACAGACAGTTCTGCTGATGTCAAAACACGCAGATGTGTCTGTGCCCGCATGTCGACGAGCTGTAGGAAAATAACAGCCGGTGTACACGCTACACACAACACACAAACACGAGCGCTGCTCTTTTCCCCTAACGTAATGTACATTTATATTCCGATGTCACTACAGATTCCCGCTCTCAATTCAATTCCAAGGGCTTCATTTGCACGGCACTGGGACCGTACATGTACCTGTATGTCGCCAACGCACCAGATAAGCAACGGAGCCTGAACAGAGTAAGAACATGTTTGCTTTAACCCCCAACCCCGATCTGAAACACTGGCACGTATGAATTGGGTTAGCGGCAGCGTGTCCGCGCACGGGGACGGCTGATTGGCTGCCGGGCTGCCGGGTGGAAGGGGAGCGCTGCCCTGCCCTGCGTCTGCCCTCCTGCTGCTGTTTTTATGCTCCCTGTGAAGCCGGGGAGGCTTATAGCCTGCACTGTGGACTTGTTGTTGTGCTCTGGCATTGTCTCTCTCGCTCTCCCTCTCTCCCACACGCTCCAGTCCCTCTCGCCCGCTCCCTTCCCCCCGCCGAACGATGACACTGAGAGACAGCTGTAATGTGAGACGCCCCCAGATACTGGCAGGGGTTTGTGGAAGTGAAGCAGGGAGAGGGGAGAGAGCGGGAGGGAAAGGAGAGAGGGCGGGAGAGAGGCCTTTATCTGGAGCTGGGGGCCACTGACCTGGCTCGTTCCGCCTCTCTCTCTCTCTCTCTCTCTCTCTCTCTCTCTCTCTCTCTCTCTCTCTCTCTCTCTCTCTCTCCCGCTCTCCCTCTCTTTTCTTTTCTTTCCCTCTCCCCCTCTGTTCCTCTCTCTCTCTGTCTCTCCATGGGAGTGGGGAATGTGCGGTGCTGCTTTTCTGAAACCTTCCCCCCACCGGCCGTCCTCTTTAAAGAGCAGTGAGACGTCCGCTGGAAGAAGCCCTGTGTATCCCTGCCTTCGCTGTCCTCTGCTAGCACAGATACTCACGGTTACTAATAAAGAAAGTTGCGTTATCACCGCAACCGGAGTTCAAATGTTGTTGTTCATTCAACCCCCCCAGGCCAACACTTCAACAACAAGGGTTTTATTCGTTGTTTACCTTTTATTTATGACGCGCTGCTCGCTCGAGTGTTGTCTGAGTGTTGTTTTAACGATGGTGTTGTTGTGTAGCTTGTCATACAGTAAGCGGGCGGGAATAAACGAGATGGACAGAGCTCTGTTGAGCTGCACAAGGCGACAGAGCAGGAGGATCTTGATGGTATTTGCATGGAGGACTAATTATGGAGAGTAGTGTTACTGGTCGCTCAGCCACAATCTAGGCCTTGGCGTTTTCAAGGCTTCAGCAGAAAAAGTGGTTTGTCTGTGTGTGTGTGTGTGTGTGTGTGTGTGTGTGTGTGTGTGTGTGTGTGAGTGTGGGTTGGGAGAATGTGGGCTTGTCGCTTAATGTACAATTTGTACGAGAGAGCACTCTTGTGTGTTTGTGTGTGTGCGAAGGGAGAGATTGCTGTTGGCATTAGTGTGTGTGTGTGTGTGTGTGTATTATGACGTTTGAATTGTGTTCACGCGGGATTATGTGTGTGTGTGTGTGTGTGTGTGTGTGTGTGTGTGTGTGTGTGTGTGTGTGTGTGTGTGGATGGAAACGTTTGGGCCTCCAGGCTTGAGTTGCGAGTCCTGTGTCAGAGCCTCTGAGTAATCCTAACATTTAATGTAGCATCTTCTCTCTCCCTCTCTTTCTCCGTCTGTACCTCTTCCTTCCTCTCTCTCTATCGTTCTCTCTCTCTCTCTCTCTCTCTCTCTCTCTCTTTACCCCTACCTTTCTCTTGCTCTACCTCACAATCTGTGTGTGTGTGTGTGTGTGTGTGTTTTTTGCGTGTGTGTGTGTGTGTGTGTGTGTGTG
>NC_136938.1:24302625-24310125 GCF_949987615.1 Pollachius pollachius | reverse complement strand
GTGTGCTGGGGTGTGTGTGTGTGTGCCCTGATATGTGTGTGTGTGTGTGTTTATGTGTATGTGTGTATGTGTCTGTTGAACTTCAAGTTGCACTTTGACGCACGCACACACAGACATACACTTTAACACACACACTTTAATACACAGACACATGCACACATGGGGGCTGGAGAGAGACAGGGAGATCTGAGCATCGTGAGACACATCTGCTGCTCAACTTCATTTGTTGGGGGAGGGGAAGGAGATAGCATTACCCTGGGATTAGTTTTGGATGATATGAAGTGTGTGTGTGTGTGTGTGTGTGTGTGTGTGTGTGTGTGCGTGTATGTGTGTGTGTGTGTGTGTGTGTGTGTGTGTGTATGTTTATGTGTTTCCTAAGCAAGGAACAAAACAAAACTTAGTTACAGGAAAGGCTGCAGATCAGTTTTTCTCATCAAACCGCGTCTCTCAATGTAACATATCATTAAAGACTTCCAGCCCATTCCCAGCGCTGTACTCCAGGTGTGTTCTCTGTTATCTCCCCCAAAACACATTTCGTCTGTTACTCCTCTCTCAATACATTCATGCGGCTGTCATGGGTAAACACGCGTGTGTGTTTGTGTGTGTGTGTGTGTGTGTGTGTGTGTGTGTGTGTGTGTTTGTGTGTGTGCGTGTGTTTGTGTGTGTGGTGTCTGTGAATGTTTGTTTGTGTATGAGCAGGTGTTACACAACCCTGTCTTTCGGTGGAATCGCCAAATGAAATAGTGTTCTCTTCCCTTTCTTGTTTTGTTTTTCCTTCCTGTTTGTACGTGTATGGGTTTGTATTTTGACCTGTTTGTCCTTGCGTTTGTGTATTCCCATTTGTGTGTGCGTGTGTTTATTTTCATCTGTTTGTGTCTGGGTGTGAGTCTGGGCGTGCGCGTGGGTATGTTTTTTTGCACTTGCATGTGAGTGTGTGTGTGTATATCCTCATGGTTTTGTGCATTCCCATCCGCATGCGTGCGAGTTTATTTTCATATTTCTGTGTGCGTGTGTTTCTGTGTGTATGTGTGCACGTGTGTGTCTTCATCTGGTTGTGTGTTCCCATTGTTGTGTGTTTATGTGTGTGTGCGTGCGTGTGTGTGCGTGCGTGCGTGTGTGTGTCTGCGTGTGCGTGCGTGCGTGTGTGCGTGCGTGTGCGTGAGCGTGTGTGTGTGTGTGGGCATCTTCATGTGTTTGTGTATCTCCATTCGCGTGCTCACATTACACGAGCGTGACAGTGAGGCGGTGGCCCTCCACCTTGGTGGTGTACGGCGGTGGTCCGCCTCGGGGGCTTAACCCACTCCAAGCCCTGTGCCTCAGCGCTCCTGCGTGTGTGTCTGTGTCGCCTCAGAGCTGAGCGTTCCTCAGGGGTTGTGTGTGTGTGTGTGTGTGCACGCACGTGTGGTTCCCAGAGGAGAACGTGCCGTGAGAACCTCATCATCTCTCGGTTCTCGACAAGGAGAGTCTCTTGTTCTTCTCCCCCTCGGTCTGCGTCCCTCTCCTGCTAACTGGTTCTGCAGGAAGACACACACTCTGGGAGAGAGAGAGAGAGAGAGAGAGAGAGAGAGAGAGAGAGAGAGGGTCTGTCTGTGTGTGTTAGTGGAAATATCTTTGTTTCTGAGGTGTGTGTGTGTGTGTGATAATATCTGTCTCTGTGTTGTGTATGTGTGTGTGTGTGTGTGACATTCTTTGTGAATATGTGTCTCCATGCTGGGTGTCCGTGTGTGTGTGTGTGTGCACTTATGCGTCTGTGCGTGTGTGGTGCGTGGGCAGGCGAGCGTGTGCGCGACCGGCCGCAGCTGTGCTCGGGACGTCACAGTGGGTTTTGTTTGAAGTGTCAGTTGACCGTAAGTGAGTGGGGGTGGGTGGGGGGGGGGGGAGGCTTTGATACCCGGACCCTCCGGGACCCGCTGGGCCCCCGGCTCCTGGCGGGGAAACCACGGCCATTATCGCTGGGATGAAGTGAAACCAAAAACACATAAAAAAAAACCCTCGCTTACCAGAGAAGTAGTCCAAGTCCCAGTATGGACCACGTCCTGGGCCCCACTGCTTCGTTATCTAGATTTAGGGCACGCTGTTAACTTAACGGTGAACTATCGATGTCATTAGCTAGCAGGTAGAAGGGTTAGAGGCGTCTGGCTACAGGTAAAACGTGGACGGCGGGGTTCGAACCCGGAACCGCTAAGACTATGCTATGCTATGTTGACCTTCTTTTTCCATATACTCATCGTGTCTTTGTGCTTCTGTGTTTGTGTTGCAGGTTTTACAGCAGTAATGTCCAGGACTTGAAGACATCTCTAACAGTGAGTGTGTACCCTTGTGTGTTCTTCGATGTTTTTGCGTGTTGTTATTGTTCGTCGTCGTTAATTTGCAGGACGTTCCGTCGGAGTTCAGCCGCAGAGCTGCTGTCTCCTGCGGAATCGAACATTAGACCGTGCTTGACTCTACATATATGTTTTCACACACTTCTGCTTCTCCTTATTGTTTTGGTACAACAGGTACCACCGCCCGACTCTTTTAGTTTAAGGCTTAATTTAATTTCCATTCAACCAGTGCTACGTTTTTTCTCCCTTTCTACCAAGACCCCGCTTCCCCTCCACCAATTAAATTTAACAAGAGTCCCCTTGAAAAGCAGTTGTTTTGATTACATTACAAATTCTGGGTTCATTCAGTGAATCAAGCAATTAATTAGATTTCTCCTATTCTAATCAGAATATTTGTGTGAAGCGTGCGCCCCTAATAAACGTCTTTGAGTTGGTTATCTGTTCCGAGCCGAAACTCAACGCAGGCGGATGGTAACTCTGGCCTGCGGGGTGAGAGCTGACTGAACGCAGCGCAACGCTTTTCGCTGCTCTTTAGCTGTCGATGCGTATGAGTGTGTGGCAGGGTGGATCTCTCTCCGTCTTCCCCCTCCTTTTCTCCTTTTCTCTCTTTCCTTTTCTCTTTCTCGATCTCTCTAGTTTTATCAGGGGTGTGGTTGTGACCTCAAGGCTTTGGCTTTCACAAACACACACACACACACACACACACACACACACACACACACACACACACACACACACACACACACACACACACACACACACACACACACACACACTGGCCGAGGTGTCAGTTTGTTGTTTTGCTTGGTGACAATGACTTGCATTTCTTCCACCCTCTTCGTATCCCTCTCGACTTAGCAGCCTAAGTGCACATTGTGAGCGTGACACGAGAACCATAAAGGATCAGTTCTCCCTGTGAGCAGGTTTAAACGGATCTCTGAGGGGTGTGCCACCTTGCTCACGAATGCCTCCCACCCTCTCCCGCTCCTTACCTCTGCCACCCACCTCCACCCAAACAGGCAGATCCCCCTCTGTATTACCTGAGGTGAGGGGCCTGCTGATAGGGAATCGCTGCAGAGGGTCTGCGGGTGGTATTGTTGGGTTCAGGCCTGGCAGGGCGGTCAGTGGTGGTGGTGGTCACAGTGCGCCGCTTCACTGCTTCTGTCTTGGCTCTGTGGACAACAAGCTTATCTGAGCACTTGGGGAAAAAAAAGAGCCTGTCCAAGCCGTGCAACGCTGTAATTAGCAGACATTTGTGGCTCTGAAGAGAGAGAGAGAGAGAGAGAGAGAGAGAGGGAGAGAATCAACTCCTCAAAGCCCAAAGGGATAGGCTGGGCGGGAGACACAGGCAGAGCGCAGGGAAATGACGGAAAGACAACGACAGCGTCAAGAAAAGTGGTGCATCATATCATCGAAAGAAAACATTTTGTGTCCCGTGTTTGTGTGCATGTGCACGCTAGTGTGTGTTTGAGTCGTTGTGCGTTTATACCTATTGAACGCTGTGGGGTTCATGCATTCATTTGTTCCCTATGAAGAGAGTTTCAGCTATGCTGGAAAGTAAGAGGCTCTGCTGGACCGGAAGTCCCAGTGTCTGCTGTTGTGTGTTGGGTCTGGGGTCCAGATCTCTACAACACTTGATTCTCCTAACCGGCAGGAACAACAAACACTGACACTATACGCTTCCAGGAACACTGAAGAAGTGTGTGTGTGTGTGTGTCTGTGTGTGTGTGTGTGTGTGTGTGTCTGTGTGTCTGTGTCTGTGTGTGTGTGTCTGTGTGTGTGTGTGGGTGTGTGTGTGTGTGTGTGTGACGCATGGCAGTGTGTCAAAGAGAGGTAACACATACGGGTTCTCAATGCTGGAGCCAGCCAGACAGCCAAGAACCCACCAAGCCAGCCAGTCAGTCAGTCACCAACCAAGTCAGTCACCCACCCAGTCAGCCAGTCAGTCAGTCAGTCAGTCATCCAGGGAGTGAAGGAGGAGCTGCCTCGCCCAGCTAGCCAGTCAGTCACCCAGTCAGTCAGTCAGTCAGTCAGTCAGTCAGTCAGTCAGTCAGTCAGTCAGTCAGTCAGTCAGCCAGCCAGGGAGTGAAGGAGGAGCTTCCTCGCCCAGCTAGCCAGTCAGTCACCCACCCACCCAGCCAGTCAGTCAGTCAGCCAGTCAGCCAGGGAGTGAAGGAGGAGCAGCCTCGCCCAGCTAGCCAGTCAGTCACCCACCCACCCAGCCAGTCAGTCAGTCAGCCAGTCAGCCAGGGAGTGAAGGAGGAGCAGCCTCGCCCAGCTCGCCCCATCTGTCTGATGGCTGAAATGCAATGCCTTTTAATGACAAACCCCCCTCCGCCCGGGAGCCCAGCAGCACACTGTCTGGGGCTGAGTGAGTGAGCACGGGAGGGAGGGGGAGGGCGGAGGGAGGAGGGGGGAGGCAGATAAAGGGAGAGCCATAGAGAGAGAGAGAGAGAGAGAGAGAGAGAGAGAGAGGGAGAGAGAGAGAGGGAGAGAGGGAAGGAGAGAGAAAAACATCTCGAAGGTCAGGAGCAGCAGGCAGCCGGTGTGGCAGGACACGTGAGAGGGAGATAGCCCCGCCACCTCTCTCTCTCTCTCTCTCTCTCTCTCTCTCTCTCTCTCTCTCTCTCTCTCTCTCTCTCTCTCTCTCTCTCTCTCTCTCTCTCTCTCTCCCCTTATTCCTCTCTGTCTTGTGTTTTGTGTGTGTGTATGCACCTTAGTGTATGTTGTTTGTGAGTTTGTATGTGCGTTGGTGTGTGCCTGCATGTGTGTGTGGTGTGTGTGTGTGTGGTTTATGCCTGCTTGCCTGTGTGTGGGGGTGCCTGTGTGTTCCTGCCAGCGTGTTTGTGTGTGTGTGTGTGTGTGCGCGTGTTGTGTGTTGTGGGGCCAGCATTCTATCTGGTCCCTGCTGTGCTCAGTGCCTGTCCCTCCACTCAGTGCCTGGACATAAACCACATACACACACGCACACACACACACACACACGCACACGCACACACACGCACACACAGACATATACTGTACAGCATATAGGTACAGTCATGCATGCAATACATACAAACACACAAACCCCCCCCCCCCCCCCCCCCCCCCCCCACACACACACACACACACACACACACACACACACACAACACACACACACACACAACTCACATACAGCTGACAACTGAATCAACAACAGAACATGCATTCCAGTATGTAAAACTTATGGTATGTGTGTGTGTTTGTGTGTTTGTGTGTGTGTGTGTGTGTGTGTGTGTGTGTGTGTGTGTCTGTGTGTACGATGCTTGTCTCTATAAATTGCGTCGTGCACACCTACAGATTGTGTTGGAGCAGGAAGATAATTCTTTCCAGTGCTGCTGTCAGAGTATGGCGGTGAAAATGACACCATCACGCCTGGGGAGAGATTGGGGAGAGAGAGGGGGGAGAGAGGGGGGGAGAGAGGGGGGGAGAGAGAGGGAGGACGAGGGGGGTGTGGTCATCAATAATACGCAGCAATATCATTTTTCAGCTCTTCCTCTTCCTCTTCTTCAGCAGCTCCTTTTATCTATGTTTATCTGTTTGCCTTTAGAGAGCCTTAGCGTGCCAAAAGCTTCGTGCTACGAGCTAATTGCTACGAGCCAGAACGAGAGTGTTGCGCTGCGCTCTGTGTTTGCCTCCGAGCTACGGTTGTTAGAAAGCTAAAGATGTCCTCAGGATACAAAGTCAGGCGGCCATAAAGCAAACGCACTCTGCTTTTATTTTCGTCTTTCCGCTGGCCCCCTCCCCCTTTCCCCCTCCTCTCTCTCTTCACAGTGCCTGACTTCCTCCCCCTCTTCCTCCCCCTCTTCCTCCCCCTCTTCCTCCCCCTCTCCCTCTCCCCGTCTCCTGTTTTTTTCTCTCTCATTGTGTTTGTACTCTGGCCTGTCGCATCTGCTCTCTGCCGCTCTCTCTCTCTCTCTCTCTCTCTCTCTCTGTCTCTCTCTCTCTCTCTCTCTCTCACACACTTTTTTACTAACACACACACACACACACACACACACACACACACACACACACACACACACACACACACACACACACACACACACACATACACACACACACAGACACACAGACAGCAGCAGTCAGTTTGGCCTACATACAAACATACATACGTACCTACTACCTATTTGGCTACGGACTACACTCTCCTACGCCTGCACTCATTCACACACCGGGCTGGATGTGGAGTGCGCCGTGCCCAGCTGGGTCTCCTCTCTGTCCCGGGAAGCTATGGTGCTATTATCCTGACCCGCTGGTATCTTTATAACATTGGCTTTCAAATGATGGCACCCATCAGTTGGTCCCAAGTCGGCAGTGGCATACCGTAAACAATATGTAAATAATAATAGGCGGTCTGGTCAGTGTTATTTGACCATTAGTATATTTGGTCGACAGGGGGGGATAGAAAAAGAGTTAATAGGTTAATTCTCTCCCTTCTCTTGACATGGTAATGAGTTGACAATGTGAATAAATGCTAACTATCGGGTGGGTTATCCTGGGCCAGAAGTACCACCACAGGTGGCGGCTCGCGGCATGAAAACATTTGAGGACCCCCCTGGGCTAGCAAGTACCTTGGTTGCTCTTTTTACACACAGATGCCCGCTCCATGAATCACCGGCCCCTGGCAGAGAGGCCCTTAGTCCTCCATGATGTCCCATCAGGAGGGGAGAGAGGGCAGTGGGGCGGGGGGGGGGACATTTCAAATGGGAATCCAGACAAAACAACCAGCTAGGGAGCTAGGCGGCTCTCGGGAACAGACACTCTGTCTCTCCCTGCTAAAGGGCCAAACTTATCTCTCTTATCATTTGGTCTTTCGCTCTCTCACTTGCTCTCTCTCGCTCTCTCTCTCTCTCTCTTGCTCTCTCACGTACTCTCTCTCCCGTTCTGTCTCTTTCTCTCTCTCACGCTCTCTCTCTCTCTCTACTGTTCCCCTGTCTCTCGTACCTTGACCTAGTGGCTGGCTCTGTTTCTTAAATCACACACCCAGCACCCACGACCAGACTATAGTCTATAACTAGTCGATACCAAACTAAACTAGACCTAGCCAGACCAAACCAAACCAGACCCCTGGAAACAGCTGCAGTCCAGAGGAGCCATTAGCAGTGCCCCCCCCCACTCCCACCCCACCCTGCTCCCAGCGAGGGATCAT
>NC_136938.1:24295125-24300125 GCF_949987615.1 Pollachius pollachius | reverse complement strand
CAGCCACACACGTACACATACACAAACAGACGCGTGCCCGGACATATTTATAACACAAATAAACATATGGACACACACACACACAGCACACACCCCTCGCTTCCCCGCCCCTTTCTCTCCGGTGCTGGATGTGGCAGCATGTGACCTTCTCCTGCCTGCAGAGTTCTCTGGCTGTTTGATCAATTACCTCTACCATTGTTTACCAGGAAGCTAGGAGGCAGGAGAGGAGAGAGGAGGGAGGAGAGAGGACAAGGAGGAGGGGGGAATAAGGAGAGCAGCAAGAGGAGATCAGGGGACAATGAGTGGATGAGTATAGGAGAGGAGGAGAGGAGGAGTGGAGGAAGAGAGGAGGAGAGGAGGAGAGGAGGAGGAGTCGCGAAGAAGCCAAGCCTCAAAATGGCCACTGTCAGGTGGAGCCATCCATTTGTCTGCCAGTGCGGGGGTGGGGGTTAGGCAGAGACAGAGAGAGACACGGAGATGGTGAGAGGGAGGGAGAGAGACACACCGGGATGGAGAGCGAGAGGGAGACAGGGACGGAGAAGGAGAGGGGGAGAGAAACACAGAAAGAAACGGAGTGAGAGGGACAGACAGAGAGACATGGAGACTAACGTAGAGAGACACAGAGAGAGAGGGCGAGAGAGGGAGAGAGACACAGAGAGACAGGGGGAGAGAGATGGTTAGAGAGAGGGGGAGAAGGAGAGAGAGAGAGGAGCAGCGTTGCGGTGTGCGTCTGATGGGAGGAGGAGCATGTTTTCTCTCTCCATGGTTCCCTGGCCGCCCTGATGATTTGACATTACGTGGGCACCGCTGCGGTCCGCGTGCCTCTGTGTCCTCCAGGAGAAAGACGTCTCTGAGTGCATCAACTTTATAGGATCCAAAATGGCTCTGGTGGATCGGCAGCGCACAGTCGCTGCATCCACGGCATTCATGGACATATACACCCACACACACACACACACACACACACACACACACACACACACACACACACACACACACACACACACACACACACACACACACACACACACACACACACACACACACACACACACACACACACACACACACACACACACACACACACTGGAATGAAATGGAATAAAATGGAAGCAATGCACTTACACAACGTACACACGATGATTAAAATATCGACACACACACACTCTTACTCACGCATGCTCACACATAACCCTAGAAAAATAGAAGAAGCAAATTATGATTGTATATATGTATCAATCTAATGTTTGTGCTCCTGTGTGTGTGAATGATTTCAATGTTTGAGTTTGTGTTTGATGTGACATGTACTTTGTCTTTACGCCTTTTGTACATTTATACCTGCTTTATCCTAACCCTAAACTTGTGCATGTGTGGCTGTGTGCGAATAGTTCCTGTGAATGTGTGTGCAATGCGTGGTATATGATATGCACCTGGTGGGCAAGTGTGTGCGTGTGTTGGTGTCTGTGCATTTAGTTTCAACGCGTGTGTGTGTTTGATGCAGTGTATTCGACACATTCTTGGTGATTATTCCTGTCTGTGTGTGTGTGTGTGTGTGTGTGTGTGTGTGTGTGTGTACGTGTGTGTATGTGTGTGGGAGCAGGCTTATATGTCTGTATGGACCTGTGTGCGTGTCTGTTTGCAGGCGCGTGTGTGTGTGTGCAAGCGTACGTGTGTGTCTGTGCACGGGCGGGCATGTTTGTATATACATGCTTGCGTGCGGCTGGCGTGTGCGTATGTATGTGTGTGTGCTTGCGCGCGGCTGGCGTGTGCGTATGTACACGCGCGGGCATGTTTGTGTGTGCGTGCGGGCGGGCAGGCCTGTGTGTGTGTGTGTGTGTGTGTGTGTGTGTCTGTGCACGGGCAGGCATGTGTGTCTGTACGTGCTCGCGGGCGTGTTCATGCATGTGTGTGTGTGTGTGTGCGTGCGTGCGGGGGCTCTAAAGGTCAGATGGCAGAGGGGGTGCTGGGAGCAGGAACAAACGAGCCACTAAGCGTCCGACACGGCGCCTCTGCCTCAGCACCGCAGGTTGATGGCTGATTTCATTACAGCTGCTCATTGTTATGCATAGATTGTTCTCCTGCAGCAAAATGAATATTGTATTCACACCCACACACACACACACACACACACACACACACACACACGCGCGCACGCTAACACACGCACACACGCTTCCACATGCAAAAAAATGCTAAAACATATACATACGCGCACATTAATAAACACAGACATGCACACAATCACACACACACACACACACACACACACACACACACACGCGCGCGTCTCTTATCAACACACGCATGTACACTCAAACACACGCTCACATGCACACACATGCATGCATCTCACACTGGCACACACAAAGATGTACAGACGCACATACACAGCCTCCGAGTGTGTGTTTGTGTGTGTGTGCGTCTTGTGACGGGGAGAGAAGGACGTTTCTTTCAAGCTGAAAAGATTTTGGTTTACGCTCGTTCTCGCATTAATCGTATTATTATTCTAGTATTCATACTGATATGATATTACTAATACTGGGTTTATAGTATAAATACTGTGATAGTACCATTAGAAGAGTATTAGTATTGTGTGAGTACTTTATTAATACTGTGATAGTAACATCTTTTTTTTGTGTTAGTACTTTGATCATGCCTTGAGGGAAGTACGAATACGGTGGTACTATAAAGACTCGTAGGTCTGCCTCAACACTTAATCTTTTTAAATCAGGGATCAAAACATTTCCGTTCGCCCCAGCTTTTAATTAAAAATAAATTTCTGCGCTACATTTATTATTTTACCAAATTATAATATATTTTACATTCTTTCCTCTTTGGTCCTTTTTAAGTCGTCACATGTGATGTATTCCTTTGTGAAGCACTGTGGCCTTGTGTTTGAAGGGTGCTTTATAAATAAACTAGCCTTGCCCAGTACTGAAGGCATACCGATTAAGTACTGTGATAGTACAATAAGAGGAGTAAAAATACAGTGGTAGTACTGTGATCAGAGTATTAATAGCAGCGTGGGTGCTGGTGGCGGTGGTGGTGCTGGTGGTGGTGGCGGCGGAGTGTCTTTCCATATGTCTTCATAGGAAACGTTCCAGATGGATCATCTCTGGAGCTGCAGCTTCTTTCTCACCAGAGCTGTGTTCCAACACACTCTGGACCTGCCAGGCACACACACACGCACACGCACACGCACACACGCGCACATACGCACACACACGCGCACATACGCACACACACACACACATATACGCACACACACACACACACGCGCACATACACACACACACACGCATGCACGCACTCACAGTCACACACAGAACAAATGCAACCTAATATAAAAAAGATATGGACCCTGGCACACACAGTACTCAAACAGTTATCTCACACACACACACACACACACACACACACACACACACACACACACACACACACACACACACACACACACACACACACACACAGTTCTTCTCTGAAGTACAGCAGATTGATTAGTGATTAACGATTTAAACTCTCAGCTTGGTAAGTCTTACAAGTTACATTCCTAAAGTGTTCCTCATTCCAACTCCTCTCCTCTTACTTCACTTCCTCTTTTCTGTCACGCATCTGATATCCTGGACAATTGTTCTCTGTCGGCCCCTTTGTTGGTCTGTCTGTCTCTCTGTCTGTCTGTCTATCTGTCTCTCTGTCACTCTCGACTCTCACTCTGTCTGTCTGTCTTCTAACTGGGAACAACCCTTCAGTCTGTCTGTGTCTCCTTCTGTTTGTCTGTCTGTCTTCTAACCAGGGACAGAGTCACTCCCAGTCTTTCCTTCTGTGACCACCGGGCCGTCTTTCTGTCCTTTATGTATATCCCTGGTTGTCTGTCTGTCTTCTTATTGTCTGTCTGTCTGTCTCCACGGCGAGAGGAGCTTGTTTGCGCTCCCTTTCTTCCTCTTGCTCCTCCTCCTCCTCCTCCTCCTCGTCCTCCTCCTCCTCCTCCTCCTCCTCCTCCTCCTCCTCCTCCTCTGTGTTGCCTGAGAAACCGTGTAGACTTGTCGTCTCACGTTACACACTTGGTTTCATCCCCTTAACCCCGGCGCTGGTCGAGCCCCGTGAGCTGACCTCCACCGTCACGCCCGCTGGACACGGCGCCCGCGACACGAGAGATGCCCCCCTACCCAACCGCAGCCCTCACAAACTACCACCATGCAGATTAAAACCAGTGGAATAAGAACTACAACCCTGCCGTTTATTAAGTACACCCCTTCTGGATAAAAACTACAACCCCTTCCATTTTATAACTGCACCCCTGCTGATAAAAAACGACAACCCTGCCATTTAATAACTACAACCTTGCTGTTTAACCATTTAATTAGTTCCCCCCCTGCCGATTTGAAACTTTAAACCGGCTTTTTAACAACTACAACCCTTCTGATTAGAAACTACTACCCTGCCGACTAAAATCTAAAACCATGCATATTAAAAACTACAACCCTGCCAATTTGAAACTAGAACCATGCCAATTAATAACTAAAACCCTGCCAATTACAAACTAAAACTGTGGATTAAAAAATACAACCATTCCAATTACAAACTACAAACCCGTGGACTAAAAACTTTAATTTTGTCGATTTAAAAATGACATCCTGTGAATTAATAACTACAACCCATGCCTTTTAAAAACTACAATCTTTCCATTTAATAACTACAACTTTTCAACTACAATCTTCAACCCCAATGATCTCATAACTACGTATGTATTTTTTTTGTCTCTGTTGTGTATTTGTGTGGCTATTCTCAAAGGGCTGGTTTGTAACTTAGATTTAAACTAAAGGCCTGTAAGGTTTGCTGTGTCCATGTTTACTTTTTTGTTTGGCTGTTCTTTAAGAGACAGGGTTTGTAAGGATGGTTGAGTGTGGTTGTACTTGAGTTGGTCTGCTGTTAAGGAGCTGGTTTGTAAGGATTGCTGCCTGTTTTGTATCTAAGTGTCTGTTTATAAAGGGATGGTT
>NC_136938.1:24280125-24290125 GCF_949987615.1 Pollachius pollachius | reverse complement strand
TGAAGGATGATCCGAATGTTGGATCCACTTTCAAAGTGCCACGAAACACATTCGGGAGGAAATCGAGCACAGGGTTTTCAAAAAATAAAGGTGTTCTTCAGCAAGCCTTTCAAACAAGTGAAGGAAACATTCTGCCCTGACGACATTTATTGCCGGAAAAAAACGAGACAGGGATTTGCTGAATAAACATTTCATGATCACATTCTCACACACCAGGGACTTCTGTCTTTGAAGAGCGTTTGTAGTTTAGATATTGCCATGTTGGATAGCGTTCCCTTCAGTGAGAAGGCTGACGTGATGTTTGAGAGTGTACTGCGATTATATGGGACTATGTGGTTGGTTACATCCTTCTGCAGACGATGATGAAGTTCAACAGCGAGTTGAACCACTAGTTATTCGGGCCCAAGGCAGTGATGTGTGTGTTTATCGTGTTTGACAAACCAAGTCTCATTTTTTATGACATTTGCATATTTATTCAGCTCTCCTAAACCACACACATCAATTCACTTAGTGCTGAACATGAAACACAGTTTAGCTAGGAAATGGAACTGACTTGATCAACTAATTTTCATAACTAGCTGGACGCACATGAAACACAAGGAAAGTGTGCACTAAGTGAGGTGAAGGGGGTGAACAGGCAATATTTATACTGCAATGTTATGTACACACAGAGACAAATTAGGACATTTCACTCACCACAGATTAGTTTCGGCAGTAGAGGCCTGCTTATTAAAACGTAACATTATAGATTTGTGTCTTCGTGTCTCGGCCCAGACTGACTTCCCCAGAGCTGGGAACTTCTTCCTGTTGATGATGATGATGATGAGGATGAGGATGATGATGTTTGTAGTATTTGTAGTGACGTGTCTGCATAAGTACAGAACGACTACCCCAAAGCCTCCTAACTGTAAGTTATGATGATGAGGAGGGTGTTGATGATGAAGAGTCATCAGTGTATGAAATGGCCTCTGAAGATCTCATCGTGTCTGGCTGTCCCTCTCTGCATCTCCCTCTCAGTCTGTTAGTGTTTCAGACCCAGTTCACCAGGTTCCAGTTTATTGGTTTGCAGAAGCTTAGATTTGATAACTTGTTATTAAAAACCTACGCCTTACGTCTCACAAATCTTCTGTCATTGGATGTAAATCAACTCTTGGACGCTTAAATGTGTGTGTTTGCGTGTGTACGTGCTTGTTTGTGTGTGTGTGTGTGTGTGTGTGTGTGTGTGTGTGTGTGTGTGTGTGTGTGTGTTTGTTTGTGTGTGTGGGGTTGCATCTTGTGTAGCGGTACAGAGATGTCCCCAGGGCCTTTTCCACGAGACTCATTACGCATGCTAATGTCACATTAATGAAATCGGCTTAGTTTAAGGTTTACAGCGTAGCCTACGCACACAGATTTCGATTTTTTACACTTCCCACATATATCCCGTCAAATCTTATTTAGATTTTTTTTTCCCGTGGACGTGCTGATCTGGAAAGTTTACCAACAGAGAGTTGAAACGCTAAGGGAAAGTTGAGCGGGTAAATGTCAACCGTTGTGAACTGGATGTTGCTCATGTCAGCCTAGCCTAGCCTAGCCCGTCCTATGCGAATCCATTGTGGAGCTAGCTAGCGTAAACAACTCTGCAGAGTGGCAGTTTGTTAATCATTCATAACCACTTTGTCAGTTACAAAAAAAACTGACAGTGACAACAGAGGATCCTTGGTTCTGGTAAACCGAACACTAGCACCAAACCGTTATTTTACTTTAATCAGTAGCCTCTTCATGTTAACTAAAAGATAATAAGTTGCAGTGGTTCAGCTTTGTAGATATTATCCTCCAAATAGAGAACAAAAAACCGACCAAGTCGTCGTCATATTGTCTGAAAAACTATGTTTTTCACCATTGCAGCTCTTTGGAAGTAAAATCACCATGATTATAGTGTTTTACCATCCCTCTCCTCGGTGGCTACCTAGCCGACTAACAATCCACGTGTCATTTCCTTTAACACTTCACAACGTTTTGCCAGCCTCGACTGGTATGGGAGCTCGGTGCCGTGGCATTTACAAAACCCTGCACCAGCCTGTGTGTTCGAACTCAGAAACAGTGCGATAAGAATGATCTTTGTAATTAAAAGGCAATTTTGTGAAATTGATTAGGTTATGCTAATCTGGGGGAGATAATGTGTTTGAAGCGGTGCAAGAGGCGAGGAGTGGGAGGAGGGAGGAGGGGAGAGGGAAGGGGAAGGAAGGAGACGCAGGGAGAGGGGGAGAAACACAGAGCGACAGTCCGGCCGCCATTACGAGGAGCTGATTTCTGCAGAGTGCTTCATAAAATGTCAGAGCGCCTCTTCTCCCCGAGCGAGACGCCGAGAAATGGCAGCCGAGCAACACGCTGCCACCTCACCTGCTGCTCTGCGCACGTGTGCGTGTGTGTGTGTGTGTGTGTGTGTGTGAGTTTATGAGGGCATGTGTGTGCATCTGTGTGTGTGTGTGTATGTGTGTGGGTGCATGTCTGTGCTTGTACAAGTGTGTGTGTGCACTTGTGTGCGTGTGTGAATGTGTTGGTTTTTTATGACATTGTGCATGTGCGTGCCTGTGGTTTGCATGTGTTTATCGCTGTGTGTGTGCCTGTGTGTGTTGGTTTGCGTGCATGGGTGTGGGAGTGCGGGTGTGTGTGTGTTGTGTGTGTGTTTATGCTTGTGTGTGTGTGTGTGTGTGTGTCTCTGTGTGTGTGTGTGTGTGTGTGTTTATGCTGGCCTCCCTCCGTGTTGCAGTGGAGCAGAACAGAGTGTCTGGCTGCCCGCTGTGTGCCTCGCTCTCTGTCAACACAACGCTAGTCTCTCGGCCATCGCCCTATCTCTCTCTCTGCTGTATCCCCATGTCTTACACTTGTCTCTTGCTCATCTCCCCATATAAGACCCCCCCCCTCTCTCTCTCTGCTCTATCCCCATGTATAACCATAGTCTCTCGCCCATATCCCAGTTTTAACCCAAGTCTCTCGCCCATCTCCCGGGTTTAACCCTACTCTCTGTCTGCCGTCTCCCCATGGATATTCCTAGTCTCTCGCCCATCTCCCGGGTTTAACCCTACTCTCTGTCTGCCGTCTCCCCATGTATATTCCTAGTCTCTCGCCCATCTCCCGAGGTTTAACCCTAGTCTCTCTCTCTGCTGTCTCCCCACGTTTAGCACTAGTCCCTTTCCCATATTACAAGTCTAGCCCTGTTCTCTCTCTCTGCTGTCTGCCCATGTTTAACCCTAGTCTCTCGCCCATCTCCCATGTTTAACCCTCAGTGCCGGCTCCATTTGCAGAAGGCAACTGTGCAGAATAAATGATTGACATGTGGGCTTATTGTTTTTTAGCCACGCCCCCCGGGGCTGTATGTGGCTACACTCTGTTCCTGCTAAAATATATTTAGCTTTCTGCAGGTACACAATACCTTTTCTGACAATCATTTAATTCAATTCGTGTCAATAACACAACAGTGGTGGAGAAATGAGCATGGCTGCATGCCTCACAAACACACACACACAGACAAACACAGACAAACAAACGCACACACACACACACACGCACAAACCATGCACGGTTATTTGAAGAAATAACTATTTGTTTGACGCTTGCCTGACATATCTTGCACATATCTTTATTACCCTCGCAGTGTGTGTGTTTGTGCATCCAAGCGTCTGTGAAATATTATGTGTGATTGTGTGAGTGTTTGCTGTGTGTGTATATCTGTGTGTGTACACAAACACGTGTGTCAATGTGTTTACGTGTTAATGTATGTCTGGCTTTATGTGTGTATATGTGGGTTTGTGGGTGTGTGTGTGTGTGTGTGTTTGGGTCTGTGTGTGTGTGTGTGTGTGTGTGTGTGTGTGTGTGTGTGTGTGTGTGTGTGTGTGTGTGTGTGCGAGTGGATGAAAACAGAGCGCGCAGGCCAGTTAATGACATCATCAATATTGTGTGTTCCTGGCCAGGCTCTTATTGACGATTTCTTCAGCCAAACATTTTCACCCCAGAGAACATGATAATGAGAAGGTGAGGCAGTATCAGGAGTGCATGTGTGCATGCGTTTGTGCGTGTGTGTGTGCATGCGTGCGTGCGTGTTTGTGTGTGCGTAAGTGAGTGTGTGTGTATGTGTGACAGGGAACAGAGATAAGAGACGGATAACACATTTAAAGCATTATGATGTTTTATTAACTCTTGACAGCAGCAAAGTGTGTTGCAGTGTCTCCCCAGGCTGTAACTATATCATTTATATAATTAAAAAAGCGCATTTAGCCAGATGACTATTACCTTTTAATATTAAGTCATTAACATAAACCCTCCCCGTTTCAATATGGCTTATTTCCGACTTTGCTTTTAGAGCAATGTTAAATGTTGTTTGTGATCATGTTGACATTGATTCACACCGTTAAATGTGTTATGTATCACCGTTGGGCGCTTTATTTGCGGTTCGCCTCCGAGCTTAACAAACAAGCTGGAGGTTATGCTGCGTGCGCCGGTGCATGGCGCACGGCTCCCTGCTGAGAATGCGGTGCGCAGGCATAAACTAATATAGGTCACAGCAGACGATGAAGACCAGAGGAGGTCCGCTGCTTCAGTGTGAGGCAGATGTGCAGCCAGTCCGTTCAGTCACCGCGGCGCACGGCATGCTGACTGCGTGTTGACCGGCAGCTCCTGCTCCTGTTATCAGAACTATAAATCACATCAGGACTGTCTGAACACATCCTAATGAAATCTCAGCACAAAGGTTCAGATACCAAGTATCGCTCGCGCAATCACGCACTTGCAGACATACCACACATAGATACATAGGTACATGCACACACATTAAGACAGACGAACACACACACATACACACACACACACACACACACACACACACACACACACACGCGCATAGATACAGACACACCTACACACAATTTTTTCATGCACAAAGCAAGTGCACAAAAACCCATTCACCTTTCTCTCTCTCTCCCCCTCACTGCCTCTCCCTCTTTTCCTCTCTATCTCCCGTTTTCCCTTTTCTTTTTTTTTCATTCCTCCCTCCCTGACTGTCTTTCCCGAGCCCCTCCCTCTCTCTCTCTTTCTCTCCCCCGTCCTCTCGCTCTGCCTCTCTCTGTAATATATTTACATTGTGTTCTGGTGGTGTGTGGAGTCATCAGGTTTTGGCTTCCACCCGCTACAGTGGCCATAAATTGGGGGAAGATGTGATTATACACTCAACATGATTCCCCTGTCCTGACCAGAGACGCTGGTGGTTCTCTTAGTGCTGACGCCGACCGTTCTGCTTTTACCAAGAAACAGGAAGCACTGGGTCTGATTGTGATTAGGGCATACATAAAAGTGTCTGTTGTGATCTTTGGCCGGTGTGCGACAGAGACAACAGCATGTCCCCCTTGTCGTACTGGCTGCTTACGCGTGGATCTCTGGCTCTCTGAGTCGCAGCTCAGTGTGGTCTGTGGGGATTACATAAGGCGGTTGTGTTTCATTATTATTATTTTCATGAAAGAGCTGTCTGTGCCATTACTACATGCGCATTACATTTCCATATTTATATATGTATATCATGTGTCACACAAGCGTGTATTTAAAGTGCAACAGAAGCTTCTCTTCTCTTTTCTGGTTTTTCTTTCTTCGATTCTTTCTTTCTTTCTTTCTTTCTTTCTTTCTTTCTTTCTTTCTTTCTTTCTTTCTTTCTTTCTTTCTGCATTCTGTCCCTACCCTGCTCAACATACTCACTTTGATACAGTTGACTAAAAAATGCTGACAGTCCTCCTTTGAGGCGCTATCACTAGTTCCATGGAGTGCTGCCAGTGCTATGACGTGCTAATGCTAATCCTTTGAAGTGCTACGCTAGTAACTAGCGCTGCTAGCACTTGTCCACGCTAGTAGCGGTAGCGAAGCAAGGTTAGCATAAGGTGACGTTTGTGGAGCTGTGGTGGGAGATGGAGGACGACCCAGACATTCCTCATGGAAACACAAACACAACAGAGGATGTGCTAAGTGCTAACATCCATGCTAACCTCCCCTTCCCTGGTGGCTAACCCTCCCCACTTATAACCACAATACAATCCCAAGCAATATTTGCTTTTGGTTCTTGCTGGTTTAAATATGCAGCAGCAGTGGCTGTTCCAACTGTTTTGTTTGTGTTGTTCGCTGATCTTTGTTCTGTGTTCTTTAACAACTGCCAAACATGTCAGCACAGAGTGGTTCACAAACATCTCTTAGAGGATAAAAACACAACATCTCCTTACCGTCCTGTTTATTTAGCCCATGTGTTCCTGTCCCAACTTGGCAAATTCTTACCCATACAACTAAAACAATGTATTTGAATTAGCATGATAATAATAGCTTGATTAGCATAAACATGTATTAGCTTGCCATGCCAGCAGCTGTGAAGGGGGGGGGGGGTTCTGTTGCCCACCCTCTAAAAAATGTCAACGCTGAGACCAGAGCTGTGATTGGCTGAGGGGTTGGAGAGCTATAGGCGGTGGAACGGGGCAGATTCATTAGGGCTTGTGGTTTTATAGTGGTGAGGCTCTGCTAGCGTAGCATGGGGCCAATGATTAACTGAAACACAGAACACACTGCAAGATTAGCTTTTACTTATTGAGCTCGCTAAACTGTAGTTACAATTGTGTCAGCGTTTGTGTGTGTGTGTGTGTGTGTGTGTGTGTGTGTGTGTGTGTGTGTGTGTGTGTGTGTGTCTATCTATTTGTTTGCTGTTTGTCTGGGTACAAGTGCATGTGTGTGTAAGAAGGTTTTTGCAAAGCAGGCTGTATGCATTTACTTGCGTGTAAGCATAGATTTGGACACAGACACACACACACACACACACTCTATTCCCATCATCTGGACATAAATAGAGAGCAAGCTGCGTGTGTCTGAGTTGTGTGTGTGTGTGTGTGTGTGTGTGTGTGTGTGTGTGTGTGTGTGTGTGTGTGTTGAGCTGAGTAACACTATTCTGTCACACAGTGGCTTGACATCAAACAGAAAGTGACAAGCCTTTCCCCCCCCCCCCCACACCCCTCCCTCCAGTCATCACCATGTCCCAAAATCACATTATTATCACCGGCAGCCCAGTGGATAAAGGGTGGGGTGGGGCGCTGGCGTGGGTGGGTGGGATTGGGGTGGAGGATTTCACCCTGTGGCGTGCACAGAGTCTTTTCTGAAGACACATATTGGCGAGAAGAGATGTCGCAGGGTTTTAAAATAACACGCAACACATTTAACTTCACAGTTAGGCAGAGGAGGAAGACTTCATTCCAAAGTAACTTATAAAGACGCCGGAGAGCGCCTCGGTCTCTTCCTCGCCCTCGCTCTCCACCCTCTCCTACTTTCTCAAGTCTCTCTCTTTCTCTCTCCCTCTCTCTCCCACTCTCACATTCTCTCTCCCTTCTTATATCTCCCCCCACTTTCCCAATCTCTCTCCCTCTTTTTCCTTCTCTCGCCCGTTCTCCCTCTCTCTACCTCTCTATCTCCCGCTCTAACGCCCCCCTCCCATTCCCTCTCCCCCTCTCTCTCTCCCTCTCTCTCCCTCTCTCTCCCACTCTCTCGCTCCTGCTCTCTCTCTCCTTCTCGCTGCTCCGACCTGTAGCCTGCCCAAAATAAACACCTTCTAGCATCAAGTACATACCTGAGTAGTTTTTACACAATCCTGTCTCGTTCGGATGAATAGAGAGGAAGTTTGAAATGCTGTGGGTGGAGAGACAGGACTCATACAGCCGATGAGACAGGTCAGACAGGCTGGTATACAGACAGACAGAATGATACACAGGCAGGCAGAAGGCATGCCCTGCTCTGCCATCTGTCAGGGGGGGGGGGGGGGGGGGGGGGGGGGGGGTGGGAGTTAGGGTTTCCATGTCATTGTTTTGGAGTGAGAGAGGGATGGAGAAGGAGAGGGAGAGAGTGTAAATTTTGTATTTTCTCAACTTTTTTAACAGTTATTACAATGTTTTTATTTATTATTTGGATTTATTTGAATAGTTCATTTTTTGAATGCTTTGATGATGCAAAAATGACTTTTCTCATGCCAATAAAGGCGTTCAAATGTTAGAGAGAGAGAGAGAGAGCGAGAGAGAGAGAGAGAGAGAGAGAGAGAGAGAGAGAGAGAGAGAGAGAGAGAGTCAGTTGTGTTCACAATCAGGTCCCTCATTTTACCTATGACCACATCACACCTCTAAACGCTGTCTACAGTTTGGGGCGAGGCTGTGAATCAACAGGATCATCATGGTTTTCCTGCTGCACAGTACAGACACCATTAATGATTAATAGAGCTGGAGTGATAAACGGGTATGTGGCCAAAATGAGGACAAACAGAGCTGGATCAGGAGTGGGTTTCAACTATTTGGAGTCTTTGTATTACCATGCACTTCGGCTCGGAAGGATTCTTCAACCTGAGGTTTAAAACGAAAAAATGTGCTCACACAAAAACAGACTCTGAACACACTAAAAGATACATACACAACCTTTCTCTCTCAACACAGACACGCACACACACTCTCTCAACAGAAAGACACACACACACACACACACACACACACACACACACTCTCTCTCTCACTCTCTCCCTCTCTCTTAACACACACTCAACACACACACTCTCTCAACAGAGAGACACACAAACTCGCAGACACACCCACACACACTGAACACACGCAATCTCTCTACGGACACACAGGCACACTCAATGGGAGTAATCTGCCGTGCTGCAGTCTTTATTTTCAAGGGTAAAGTTTACAGCGAGAGACACGGCGCGTTCCGCAGCCAGTGTTGCATAATACTAAAAAGTTGTACTGTCACTTTAAAGCAGTTCTCTGTTCCTGTGTGTCATCGTTTGACCCTGGGCAAAGGTTGTCGCTTTACTCCTGCCAAGACAACTGCTTAAGTCACTTCCTGGCTAGGAGAGCAGGAGGGCTGGGTAGAGGGATGAAGAGGGTTTTTGACTGTGTGTGTGTGGTTGGCTGGGGTTTTGTTTTGGCAAGGAAGTGTGTGTGTGTGTGTGTGTGTGTGTGTGTGTGTGTGTGTGTGTGTGTGTGTGTGTGTGTGTGTGTGTGTGCGTGTGTTAGTGTGAGAGAGCGTGTGCACATGGGGTAAGTGTAGTAAGTGTACTTAGCTAGTGTTCAAGATAAACACGCAAAGTACAAACACTTAAATTGCCAAAGTCTGAACAAACCAATAATCAGGCTGGGAAAGCAAAACAGCAGAAAGAGACAGGGAGAGGCTGAGAGAGAGATTGTAGGAAAATCGTAATTGGTTGATGAAGTTTTGATGAATTAACAAAGTAAAAATTGCAGCTGACAGAAAACCTTTAAAATGAGTGAATGATACAGTACATCAAACAGCACATCCCTGGTTCCTAAACGCCGTTATCACCTGCTCAAACACACCAACACACACACACGCGTGCACACACACGTGCACACGCACACACACACACACACACACACACACACACACACACACACACACAATTCGATATGTCTTAGATTTGTCAAGCTGGTGCACTCAGTAATGCAAACATACGCAGCAAAATGAGACAGTGTGTGTGTGTGTGTGTGTGTGTGTGTGTGTGTGTGTGTTATATGGTGTTATGTAAACTGTAAAACCAGGACTAACTGATACACATGAGTCGCAGTTTGTCACCTGGCAACTGTGGGGCCCGGGGAACAGCAAGGCTGTTTTTCTCTCTGTCTATCTGTCGGTCTATCTCTCTGTCTGTGTGACTCTCTACCTGTCTTGCCTGTCTGGCGCTCGCTCTGTCTGTCTGTCAGTCTCTCTTGTCCCTGTTTGCATGTTTTTTTCAAAGACGGCAACCAAATACTCGAGTGCCACCACAGAGGCGACAACACACACAATTAGCACTGGATGATGTCATCACCTGGTGGCAATTTCAGCCAATTAGAGGAGATTAAAATAAGGGAGAGAATCTGATGTCACCAAAGAAGTTATTGGGTTGTTTCCTTTTGTTTAAAACAATAACATTTAAACTGCTTGGACAGAACTTTTAAAAAGA
>NC_136938.1:24270125-24272625 GCF_949987615.1 Pollachius pollachius | reverse complement strand
TGAAGAGGAAGAGGTTTGAAGATCACTGCTCACCTGCTTGTTGATTCCATGAAAGCTTCGCAAACACACAAACACACACACACACACACACACACACACACACACAATCACGAAAACACACACACACACAAACACATACACTGTACCTATTCACACACACACAAACACACACACACACAATTTACCCATATACACACACACACACACACACACACACACACACACACATCCATAACACATACACACACACACCCTGGCCTCCCCTCCAGATCTTCCAGATAAGCGTTTTCAGATTTTAGGTGGTCAGATAAAATGCTGAGCAGCCGACGTTAGCACAGTGCCCTGCCAGGATCACACACACACACACACACACACACAAGCACGCACACACACACACACACACAGCTGCACAAACACACCCACGCATCCATGCACACACACCTGCCACGCACCCAGTCACACATACACACACACACACACACACACACACACACACACACACACACACACACACACACACACACACACATACGCCTGCACAAACACACAGGCACACACCCAAACCGATGTGCTTTAGTGCTTATGAAACGCTTTCTTCCAAAGCTAACCATGAGATGCTTGAATATTGGCATTCACACACACAGACGCACACACACACACACAAACACTCACACATCAAGAAACACACTGATAACCCCCACATCACACTGTTAACCTCAAAAACACAGACACACACACACATACACACACACACACACACACACACACACACACACACACACACACACACACACACACACACACACACACACACACACACAGCACAACAAAGGTGTGTGTGTGTGTATGTGTGTTAACAATGTCCCAAAACTCGACACAATCCAGGAGAAGACAGCCCGTCTAGGTCTCCTTCATCTCAAATCAAAAGATTGCTCCATGGATTATCCCTGCAGATGTATCAAATCATAAAAGCCTGTTTCCCCACCTGGATGTCATGCGTGTGTCAGGCCTGTTGAATATTGCATCCCTGATCTACAGACGCTACGGCGTCTCAGGAGGATCATAAAACACATTAATTCAAGGTCTTGCCGCACATCTGTCAATGGGCCTCATTCCCCTAACGGCCATCTTGCTTCTAAATGCTAGCGGGGTGGTGGGACTGAATGCGGATGACGGAACCAAGATGGCCACTAGGTGAATCAGGCCCATATCACTGTCGGACACAATCTCCCAAAGACACTATTCATTCATACTCATTTTGCCGACGCTTCTTTCCAAAGCGACTTACAGTGACAAACATGTTGAGGTTTTTATATGTTTGTAGGGGGGTATACTATACTGTCTGTTGCATAGTAGGGGTGAAGGGGGTATAGTAGGGGTCTAGGGGGTTATAGTATAGTGTTGGGGGTATAGTGGGGGTATAGCAGGGGTGTTGGGGTATAGTAGGGGTGTTGGGGAATAGCAGGAGTATTGGGGGTATAGTTGGAGTGTGCGGGTATAGTAGGGGTGTTGGGGCTATAGTAGGGGTATTGGGGCTATAGCAGGACTGTTGGGATATAGCAGGAATATTTGGGGTATAGTCGGGGGGTTGGGGCTATCGTAGGGGTGTTGTGGTATGGAGTGTGTGCGGATGGTGGCTGGTTCAAGCAGCCTGTTGTACATTGAGTAATCAGCGTGCACAGGTTAAACAAACCATCTCCACACACACCCAGGGAGAGCTCCTGCGTGGCAGCATGGACCACCATCTGTTTGTATCACTATCCTCAACCCGTGACAATAAACAGGTTTTCACGATCACATTGTTACATGGGGCTATAGTAGGGTTGTTGGAGGTAGATTAAGAGTGCTGGGGGGTATGTTAAGATTGTTGGGGGTAAAGGACTGGTTTTGCGGGGTATACTAGGGATGTTGGGGGTATATTAAGGGTGTTTGGGGGTATAGTAATAGTTTTGGGGGTATATTAGGGGTGTGAGGGGTTTATTAAGAGTGATGGGCGGTATATAAAGGGTGCTTGGATATGGTAGAGGTGTTGTGGTATAGCAGTGGTGTCGGGGGTAAAGTATGCCGTTGGGGGTAATTAGGGGGTGTCGTGGTATATGAGGGGGTTTCGGGAGGGTATAGCTGGGGTGTGAAGTGTGGCGGCAGAGGCCTGCCTGTCATTGATGAGGATATCAGTGGGAATGAAAGCCGATCGGAGCCCGCGGAGCTCGCAGCCTTCTGGGATCAACTCACGGATGCAATTAACTCAAATCTGTATGTGGAAATTTGATTGACTGCAACAAACAACAAATTAATCCCCCTTGGCAGCATCCAGACACGCTAGGAAAGCAGGCGGTGCCCGTTTGACAGAGCAGAAAGCAGGGGGGGGGGGGGGGGGGGGGGGGGGGGGGGGGGGGGAGAGATGGGGAGATGGGGAGAGAAAATGAGGGACGAGAGAGAGAGAGAGAAACAGAGCAGGAGAGCGGGAGGGGAGAGAGGACGGGGGAGGGGGTGGTAATCC
>NC_136938.1:24254379-24264379 GCF_949987615.1 Pollachius pollachius | reverse complement strand
CACCAAGTCCCCCAAGAGGTCCTCCGTCTCCTCCTCCTCCTCCTCCCCGCTCCCCCTCCCTCCCGCCTCCTCCCTCCCCCAGAACAACCACTCCAACCTCTTCCTCTCCAGCGCCCTGCTGGGCCTCCCCGAGCCTCCCCGCCCCAACGGGCTCGTCCACACCGCCGCTCAGGAAGCCCCCCTCGCCCTCATCACCAAACCCCGCAAAGACCCGCAGGCCCCGCCCTCACGCAGCCGGGACCCCGCCCCCCAGCCCGGAGCCATGCCCGTCAACCTGAGCACCGGGGGTCCCAGGACCCAGCCCCCGGCGCCCTCGCGGCCCCCCACTACCTCACCCCACGCCGGGGGCCACGGCCCCCGGAAGAGCAAAGCCCCCAAGAACAAGGCTCCGGCTCTGGGGGCCGCAGGGCTGGGGCTGGGGCTGGGGCTGGCCCCGGGGCAGGGGCCGGGGCAGGGGGTGTCGGGGCAGGTAGACCACCTGGCCGCCTGGAAGGGCTTCTCCCAGAACCACCTGGTCCAGTCCCTGGTGGACCTGTTCCGCGGGGGGGAGGGGGGCATCGGGATCCCCGGCGTGGGCATTCCCGGGGTGGGCATCACGGGGGTGGGCATTCCCGGGATGTGCGTCCCCACCGCCGGCCTCCCCGCCAACAAGGAGTCCGACGACTCCGGGGACGATGAAGACGATGAGGACGATGACATGGAGGATGAGGAGGATGAAGACGACTCGGACGACAGCCTCTCAGGTGAGGTTCTTTGTTCGATCCCCAATGTCCTATTTTAAGGACTTAATGACTTAATGACTTAATTTTAATGAATGTTTGCCAAACGGTAAATAGAGATACTGTTTACTATGTACTGAGCTGTAAATACAGTTAAATAACTAAATAGCTAATTGTATTATCCAATTAGTTGGAAACTAGAGGCTGAAATTGTAGGGACATTTCACCGTCTATGTACAATTAAATTAATTTGAATTGAATTGTGAATAGCCACTGATGTGATCCTTATTATCTTATTAGCGACGATATATCACTGACTCACTTCTCTCTGCCGCTTCACCGCAGAGTCAGACAGCGGCTCGGACAGCGAGCTGAAGCTGCCCGGAGGTCTGTCCTCCTCCTCCTCCTCCTCCAAGAAGGAGAAGAGCTCCCTGCGCCTCCTTAAAGGCGCTCAGCTCCTGGGCTCCTCCACCAATCACACGGCTTCCAGCTGCTCGCCGCTCGACCTGCAGGTCATCAAGAGCCCGGGCGGGGGGGTCACCGGCTCCAGTGCCTTGGCCTATCACAGCTCGGCTTCCTCGTCCTCATACACGCTGGCCGCGCCCCCAGGTAACCCGCTAGGCTAACGTATTAGCTTAGCATGCTAAATGCGTTGTATCTTGCATGGTGCTGTCCTGTCAGAATAGGCTAGGGTAGGCTAGTTCGGTACTTCAACTTGTTGTGTGTATGCTGCCCAGGCGAAAGGCTCTGGTTTCAACTCCCAGGCGTGAGGGTCTGGGTTTGACCCCCGGTGTCCACAGCCTACCTGCTGCTTAATAACCGAATTCAATGGCAATTGCTTTGGGAAACAAAACCTGCTAAGTTCACTAAAGTAGGAAAATTGTGATGAACAGATCAATTGAAATCGC
Source organism: Pollachius pollachius (assembly GCF_949987615.1). Lineage (NCBI taxonomy): Eukaryota > Metazoa > Chordata > Actinopteri > Gadiformes > Gadidae > Pollachius > Pollachius pollachius. The sequence continues at coordinate 24,262,752 of NC_136938.1, read as the reverse complement.
ATTTCCCTCATATTTGATTTTACTTAATGGGCCCTATTTTAACGGTCTGAAACGCAAGTGAGAAGCGCCAAGCGCAAGTAGCTTTGAGGGCGGTTCTATGGCGATTGTCGCTAGTTTACCGGCGCAAAAATGACTATTGCGCCCGGCGCAAATCTAAAAAGGTTTGGTCTGAAGTAGCCTAATTACCTGTAGGTGTGGTTTGGGCGTAACGTGCAATAAATCAATGAGAGTGCCAGCTCCCATCCCCTTTAAGAGCCATGAGCGCATTTGAATCTGACGAGTTGATATTTTGACAGCGCGTCTGCAGTCTCCGATGAGACAAATGCACATGAATTTCAAACTTCAAATGGCTCAGTTTTTGACCAAATAATATGGCCTAATTCACACATGGAATAAGGTTTTCTTCCGCAACTTCAGAAATACTGAGTCCTCAAATAAATTTCGGCAAAGAAAACTTAACACACATATGATATGCGGTAACTGTGGTTCTATTTAATGATATACGCAATACATTATAAACATCGTTTCTTATCAGTATTGTAAGCATTATCGTTATCGACTTGTGTTCCTAATATGCATGTGTCCCCCCGTTAATATACATTGCCATGGACTGTATTATGCGTTACGTGTTTAGTTTGCTTGTGTTTAAACAGATGGACGCACACACGCGCGGCCGCATTCATTAATTATTTTACACATACACACACGCGCGCCCGCATTCATTCATTCTTTTTAACACTCACTCGCGGTAAAACAATGGTTTCTCTCGATCAAATACTCATCAATCCTAAAAGGCATGGGCGTGTACACGATGACTGTGGCAAGAAAATATGTGTTTGCTGTACGGTGTTTGCAGATGCATTGATCTAAAAGTACAACTTATTACCGCTGTATCAGCTGAATAATCCCAAATAATTTACCAAGAATGTGTGGCTAGGTAGATGAGAGAAGAAAAGTGTTTGCGCGAGGTGCACAAGCAACATTATGCATGCACCCTTAAAATAGCATCTGAACAACGGCCACTGACTTTAAACCAGGTATTTCCTGGTTTGCGGCGCAAGTGGTTTCTGCAACTGCAAAATAGCACCAGGGAACGTTTGCTCCAGAACACGCCTCCTCCTTTCACCGAAAGGAGGAGGCGTTAGGGAATGATCTTGCACCCCAAGGGGCGCAAGATCATTCCCTAATTTACCGACGCGTGGCGCAGGAGGGAAAAGAACGCTCTGCGCCAGTTGCAAACTAGCAACGACAAGTGTCCGTAAAAGCACTTTCAAAGAAATCACAATTTTCACAATTATTATAAACTAATATCGCCTTAAGCTTATTAGTTTTGTATATAATCATACCAGCTGAATGTTAGCCACACACCAGCCCCAAACCCTCTCTAGGTTTCACCACATTAGTCCCACAGCTACCACACATTCAGTGAGACCTGTGTGTTCCTGTACTTTAATACCCCAGTACGGTGTACTGTCCCTTTAAGGCTATAGCGCCGCGCTCTCTGCTCCAGCGAAGCTCAGGGTTCACTCTCACCCTCAGAGAAGAGCTAAGGGGGTGGGAGGGAGGTGAGGACGGGAGGAGGAGGAGGAGGGTGGCGGCGGTGGTTATTTTTAGTGAGGCTGAAAAGCAGGCAGTTGGCCTTGGCGGTTCTGGCTTAACCAGAGCGCCCCGGTCGTGTACGGGCACGTCCTCCCCACCACCGCCCTGCCGCCTCGGCCCAACGGCTTGGTTGGCACGGCCGTGGGATTTGAGACATTTCCTCCCCGGATCGCCCGGCCCAGGGGAGAGATGGCAGCGCCGTATCTGGCCTGTCTGGAATGTTCTCCGAGACATTCCAGTCTCAGGAAGATCACAGAACGTTATTGTTGTCCCCCTCGCACTCCTCTCTCTATTGCACTCTCTCACTTCCCTCTCTCGGCCTCTCTCACTTTGTATCTGTCGGCCTCCTCTCCCTGCCTTCTCTTTCTCTCTGTCTTTTCTCTTTTCCTTGCTTTCTCTTATCCCCCCCCCTTTCTCTCTCTCTCTCTCTCTCTCTCTCTCTCTCTCTCTCTCTCTCTCTCTCTCTCTCTCTCCCCCTCTCTCTCAGTTTAGTTTTAGGCACTCTGTCACTGTTTGAATATGTCAGTTATTTCGGACCTTGTGTAACTCAGCCAGACAGTTTTAGTATCGTGTTTATATATTATTATTGCGTATTATTATCGTAATGTACAACCTTAATGACCACAAGGCTCTGTTGTACTATTTCAGCCTACGAGAGAACAGTTGGCACAGATAAAGTGCATACAGCTCACTGCTGACAATTGTCCACTATTATTATGTGAACCTACAGCACCCTAGTACGGTACTATTACCAGGGTTTGGCTCTCTGTCTGTACGTGCTACTTAGCTCGCCCTGGGTTAGCCCTGTGTCATGTAATGATGTCTGTGTGATGATGCCATTGTGTTGTGCTTTGGTTTTTGCACCAATCGCTGCTATGTTTCTCCATCCAGGGTTAGGGAAAAGAAAGAAGACTGATGAGAAGGACTTGATGATACCCCTAGAACTGGGGTATGTACAGGCGAACCCTAACCCAGCAGACACACGTGCACAGAAACGCACGCACACACGCGCATGTATGACACACCAGCACACACGCAGACAATCTCACAAACAGACATACATCAATACAAAAACGTTGTGTGTTACATTTACATGTAAATGGATGCCGCACTCACACACACACACACACACACACATGCACACACACACACAAACACGCACACACACACCCACACACCCACACACACACACACACACGCACACACACACACACACACACACACACACACACACACACACACACACAGTCATACATACTTAAAGGCACTGTGTTGTGGTTTGACCTTTGACCCCCAGGTGGCAGAGAGAGACTCGTATTAAGACGGTGGGAGGCCGTCCCCAGGGAGATGTGGCCTACTACGCCCCCTGTGGCAAGAAGCTACGCCAGTACCCTGACGTCATGAAGGTACCGTTGCCTAGCATCCCCTCCTGGCATCCATGAGATAACATCACAGAGCTAGCATCAATGGCCTAGCCTCAATGAGCTACAATCAATGAGCTATAACAATTGTGCTGGTATAAATGGCCTAGCACAATTGAGCTAGCATTATAGACACAATCAACATGGACCGAGCAACAATTAACTAGCATTTAAGAGCTAGTATTAAGGAGCTAGAACGAGTGACTAGCATCAATGTGCTAACATCAATGAGCTTGAATAAATGACCCAGCACCAATGAGCTAGCGCCATTGACCTAGCATCAGTGTGCGAGCGCCGTTGACCTAGCGCCAACCATAATACGCAGGCTGCGTCTCAAGGCTAACCAGAAGGCGGAGAATCTAAGCAAGGCAAAAATGACATCAAAAAAAAAAATACTAATCTGTGTTGATAATTGCTAGCAATCAGGGGCCCAAGGAGGAAGTGTGAATTGCAAAGGTTAAGTGGGTGTTCCAGGGCGGGGCCTGGAGTGTTTATCTCTAGTGCTTCATTCAGTGAAGGACAGGAGGACACAACCTCTGGGTCCTCCGTTCTAAAGTAGCCACAGCCATGCTAGCTTCACCGCCCATTCTCATTGGCCAGACAGAAGCCTGATGTATTATGAATTCATAAAAATGATCGTGCTTCATAATTCAATCCCCCCCCCCCCCCATCCTCTTGACCCTCTGAGGCCTATTAGAGAAATTCAACACTCCTAGAATCCTTTTCCTCTAACAGGGGCTTTGCGCTGTCCTCCCTTGGTTTGCTTGATCGTTCACTCGTTCCTTCCCTCCTCCTCTATCGTTCATCCCTCCTGGCCTACTTCCCTCCCTGCATCCTCCTTTCCATTCATCCCTTCTCCCTTGCTGCCTTCCTTATTTCCTTAAAAGCTCTTCTATTCTGATTTTCGGTGCACAGCTGTGGCCTTAATCACACAGATTCAGGTTTAACACTCGAGTGCAGGTGTATTTGTGTGTGTGTGTGTGTGTGCGTGCGCGTGTGTGTGTGTGCGTGCATGCGTGCGTAGTGTATCTTGAAGCTAATCTTAACGAGTCTCAGGTTGGGTTGAGGAAGGTTTTTTATAATTTATGGTCACACATAACTCCATTTAGGGGCCTACAATTTGCTGTTAGGTAAGTGATAATTAAATGCAATGAATTGATTTGGGATTTTTCCCGTTTTTTTTGTTACCTCATCCCTAATTTGGCTTCATCCCGGAGATCATTCCGGGAAGGGGTTTAAGCATGTAACCGGGAAGTAACAGTATCAATTTGGGAAGCATAAATAATGTGTTAACTCAGCAAATCACATTTCCAAATGAGATGGGATGAGTTTAAAAATAAAATTGCTGCTCTGTTATATTAAACATAGCACGTCGTATTTAGTTAGAATTAATAAACCACTAAGTGGCTAACGGTGGGCCCCTGAACGGAGGTATAACTCTGTTAAGTAACGATAAAAGCCCTGAACCACTACTGAGCCGGGCCAGAGCCGTGCACTGCAAGGTCAGAACCCCAGCCTTCTGGGATTTGTAGTCTTTTGTGCTTGTGTACCTCACAATTATTATTAGCGCCACACAAAGATCCCAACCTCCGCTCCTTCCCGCTCCCAGCTCTCGGCTAGCCTTCACCTCCACATGATTTTCAATGTCACACATTTCACGTTTCCTGTGTCTGTACATTTTTTACCAACGGCCGTATTATTCTCTCTTCTATAGTATCTATCCAGAAATGGCATAAGGGGACTCACGCGAGATAATTTTAGCTTCAGTGCAAAGATAAGGGTTGGTGACTTCTATGAAGCCAGAGAAGGACCGCAGGTGAATGCTTTCAGCTCTCTATCACTCGCTCTCTACCACTTTCTCTCTCCCTCTATGTCTCTCTTTCTCCCTTCCTATCGTCCTCTCTCTCTCTCTCTGTCTCTGTCTCTCTCTCTCTCTTGCTCTCTCTCTCTCTCTCTCTCTCTCTCTTTCTCCCTTCCTATCGTCCTCTCTCTCTATCTCTCTCTCTCTCTCTCTCTCTCTCTCTGTCTCTCTCTCTCTCTCTCATGTGCTCCTCCTTTCATCCACTGCTTCTTGTTCTCCCTCCACCTAGAGCGAGGCCCAGGTATGTGTTTAGCAGTTTGTGGGGGCAGGGCCTGGGGCAGAAGTGTAGTTCTTATTGTAGTTCATAGCATGCATGAAGTCATGGGATAATCAGCTGACCTTATTTCCACAGGTGGCCAGCCATGTATGACATTATCTCTGTGAGAGGGAGAGAGCAGAGAGCAGAGAGAGCAAGGGAGAGAGTAACATGACTCTGCTAGAGTAGTCAGAGATAGCAAGCAACCATTTTGTCATAAAGACATAGATAATGTTTTAGATTAGATAAAGATTATATTCTTAGCATAACATTTTTGTTATTATTAGTAGTAGATTATTATTATTGTTGCACCAGTTAGCTTTGCAAACTAGAAATAATACAGCATTAAAATATTAAATGTTAAACTATTTTGGATAGGTTATCTATTTGTTGTCTTTATAGCTACTGTAAGTTAGCATTTTATGCTGTGTCTTTTTCCATCAACAAGTCAACATAACCTCATCACTTTGGTCAACTGTGTCTCGCCCTCCTGTTCATACCCTTCTCTTCTCACCTATCTCTCGTATCTCTCTCTCTTATCTCATCTCTCTCTTGTTCTCTCTCTCTCTCAACCCGCTCCGTCTCTATCTCTCTCCATCGACCTCTCTCTCTTTAGGGGCTGCACTGGAGCTTGTTGAAGGAAGATGAGGTCATCCCTCGGCTCCTTGCCATGGAGGGCCGCAGGGGCCGACCCCCCAACACCGAACGCCAGCCGGGGGCCGAGGGTTCCAAGGGGTCCCGGCGCAGGAAGGGGAGGCCCCCAAACGTCGGCGACCCAGGAGCCTCAGAGGGCCCCAGCCCCAGTGAGGTCAAACTGCTGCGCAAACTAGAGGCCCAGGGTGAGGGGATTCATATTAACTATTAACTAACTGTTTATCAATGTATAACAACAAATTAGGTATCAGATCTCTTTTTAACTATTAATTACCTTAGTGTTTATTAATGTATTATTACAAACTAGGTATCACAATTCATAATAACTATTCAATAACTTAGTCTTTATATTATTACAAACTAGGTAACAGGATTCATATTAACTATTAATTAACTGTTTTATTACAAACCAGAGGCCCAAGGCTAGAGGATTTATATGAACTATTACTTACCTAAACTTGCGGTTAATTAACATATTATTACAAACTAGGTTAGAAGATTCATATTAATTTAACTCACCTACTGCTAATCAACATATTTACAAACTAGAGGATCAAGGTTATAGGATTTATTACTATCTAATAACTTACTGTTGATGACATTATTATTACAAACTAGAGGCCAACAGTAAGGAGATTCATATTAACTATTGATAATGTCTACTGTTTACACAAGTTTTTGAGATTCATATTAACTATTCAAAATGTAAGCTGTTGGTTAATTTAATGATTATGTGTCAACGTTAAAGTCAACTAAAAAAGTGTATATGGTTAATGGTTTATTATTGAACATTTAACACAAAGCCATTGAACAAGAACCCATAGAAATCACACTCTCTCTCTCTCTCTCTCTCTCTCTCTCTCTCTCTCTCTCTCTACCTCAATCTGCAGAGATAGCACGCCAGGCCGCTCAAATGAAACTAATGAGGAAACTGGAAAAGCAGGCAATGGCTCGCGCAGCCAAAGAGGCCCGCAAGCAGCAAGGTAGCCACAACACACAGCAACATGTTGCCATAGACTGTATAACATAGCATGCTACTCAACATGCTACCATAGACTGTATATCATACCTTGCTACCCAACATGTTACGATAAACCCCTTTCACTCATAGTTTGCCTACTCAAGTACTATATTCCGGGTCGATCCCTGCTCCCCATGCAGGAAATGTTCCAGAACATTGCAGGGAAAGTCTGTATGTGTGAAAGGGGCTATATACCTTATAATATAGCATGCTCCCCAACATGCTACCATAGAGTGTATAACATAGCATACTTCCCAACATGATAGCTGTAGTGTATGCCGGGAAAAGAGAGGTATAAGCATTATATTAACATTGACCCTTCGTATTTTGTTATCTGTTAAGGACCATCAAACCTTCCTTTCATGTTGGTTTTAATTTATTTGTATAGTTATTGTAATAAATAATTATTAGATGATTGAACAAAAATATTTGTATAATGTAGCAAAAATTGTATTTGTATTTATTTGTAAAAAATATATATATATATATTTTATATAATATTTATACGATTTATTGATTTATTGAAATCGAAATAGATAAATTTGAACTGAATTGGGTTTTTCGTTTATGTGTCCGTATCAAAATAACTGGTCACAAAAACACACTCAACGAGTCTCCACACATTGATGCATCCCTGCAGCGTTTAGCAAGTGCTGGGGCCGTGTGTCCCGATCACCTTGCTTAAGTATCTGTTGACTCTTTCAGCTATCATGGCCGCAGAGGAGCGCAGGAAACAGAAAGAGCAAATCAAAGTCCTCAAGCAACAGGTGAGAGATAAAAACAACAATTAAAGAATTCCAAATCTCAATTGTTTTTTCCATTTAATTATTTTCCCCAACTCGGTGTGCAGATAGCCACTGTGAATGCACGCCACTAAATGCTGAATGGTTTAATACAAAAATTGAATGTTTCTTCTTTTGATAACCGAATTTCTCTAAGAGAACAATTGCACATTGTTCGTTGCCGCTTGTATTTTTAAATTGGTTCCAGGGAGAACAGAATGCCCAACTCTTGCAATTAGAGGTGCTTTTGTAAAATAACATGATTGCTAAAAATATTAAAAAGATAATGTGTCTTGTGTGTTTTGTGTTCTGCTCCTCAGGAGAAGATTAAGCGCATTCAGCAGATTCGCATGGAGAAGGAGATGAGGGCGCAGCAGATTCTTGAGGTGAGGCATTGTAAACTAAGTATTCACCCTGCTCTTCTGCCTCCCGTCCACACAAAAACTGTATTTTCAGTGACTGAAATCAGATCTTTTGGAAAACCTTGACCGAGGTGGAGGTTTTTAAAAGCTCTGTTCTCTGTGTATTTGTGTATTCATGTGTGAAACTGATATTTCTGAAAACAGCGACATCATGACCTCAATATGTGGTCGGCAATTGTTGTTTGATGTTTGTGAATGAATGATATTCTGCGGCGTTTGTCTTAACTTTAGCATACATAAACACCACCTGCTGCTGCCTATTTGAGCGGTTTCAATCGTTTTTGCATGATTTAAAAAATCTCTGTTGGTGTGGGGAACATTTTCTTGGAACAAAAGTACAGTCGCAAAAATATCTGC
>NC_136938.1:24241879-24251879 GCF_949987615.1 Pollachius pollachius | reverse complement strand
CCCATGCGACCACCTCCGTCCTCCCAACAGCTGATGGAGGACAGTTCTGTCCCCAGGCAGAGCTAGCTGGCAGGGTGTGGGATCAGTGTGAATCCGAAGCTACATGACGTGGCCTAGAGGGGCAGCTAGGGCCACCCCAAGCCTCGGGGCAAATCATGTTCCTGCTTAACACACTTTTAGCTTAGCGCTCTTTGGCTTAGTTCAGATCCTCCTTGTCACTCGTAAGCCCCCTTCTCCCCCCCCTCTGGTTGCCAAGTTACAGCGGTTTGCTATGGAAACATCTGTCTGTCTGTTGTCACCGTGACAACCCTAGCCTCCAGCGTGGTGGGTTGGTCATACGCTAAAAAACGTTAAGTGACATCACCATCCCTAGCGCCTCATCGTCATGTGTCCTCTCATGTAGGAAGTGAGCTGTGATTCGCTAGTTAGTTAGACCATTTGTTAGTTTGTGCTTCAACTAACTTGATATAACTTAGTTTGTTAACTAACTCTTTATATTTATACCTATATAACATATAACAATAACTCCTTCTCCCCATGTAGTTGATATGGAAGTTGTATGAAAGTATGTTGGAAGTTATTGGGAGGGAATGTAAGGGTCCTCTGTAGGTTTAGGTTTTATTCACCTTGCGGCCATCTTGGCTCCTTCTTAGCTTGCGTTTAGAACCAAGATGGAACCAAGATGGCTGCCAGGTGAATAAAGCCAAGGGGCAGGTATTATAGCAGTCATAGCGCTGTCTTCTGGAGGTAATGCAGAGGCCATAGATAGCTTAAGTGGAGGTCATGGAGAGGTCATTGTGAGGGAAGGTCGAGGTCATAGTGAGGTCATCTTGAAGTCATGTAGATATAACAGTGAGATCAGTGGAAGGTTGCAGGAAAATTATACGTAGACGTTACCTGGAGGTAACGTGAAGGTAGTATGTAATACTGAGGTCATGGCGAGGTCATGTAGAGGTCGTAGGGAGCTCCTAGGGAGCGGAGGTAATAATGAGGATGTATGGAGGTGAGGTGTAGGTAATGTTCAGGTGGCAGGGAGGTCATGTGGAGGTCATGGAGGGGGGGGGGGGGGGGGGGGGGCGTGGGGGTCAAAGGGGGGTCATAGGTCATAGTGACGTGGGGACCGGTGGCGTCACCACCAGGCGTTTTGCTTCCACCCTAGCGGCTCGGACGCGTCGAGCCTCATAGCCGCTTCTCTTTTTGAGCCTGTCATCTCCGCTGTAAACGCATCTCCGTGTCGCTTCCTGGTCCTCATCGTCCTCCTGTATGTTCACCGTGCCTCCTGTCATACATGTGGACTGTGTACACGTGAAGCATCACTCTGTGTCCGTCTCCTCCTCCGTCCTCCGTGTCCGTGTGTTGCCCCCCCCCCGACTACGGTGACTCTTCTGAATTTAGCGTACTCCAAACGCTTTTTTAACACAAACTAAATTCAGTCGCACCGAGTTGCCGTTCGCTGTCGTTGTCGTTGTCGTTGATGTCGTTGTCCATCTCCGGCGCGTTGTTGACAAAGTGGAGTTTTTACGTGTGTGTGATTCTCTGCTCCCACAGGAGAGGGAGAGGAGGAGGCAGCACCTAATGCTGCTGAAGGCCGTGGAGGCCCGCAAGAAAGCAGAGGTAGACGCCATGCACGCACGCACACAGACACACACACACACACACATACACATGCATACAATACATTAATACAATAAAACATACATACACACACACAGAGACACACACATACGTACACACATACAAATGTGTTCCTGGCCTTCTTGCTGGTCCTTCTTTTATACACATATTCAAACACACACACATACACACACACACACACCCACACACACACACACACACACGAAGGCATTCCATTTAAAATAGGGCCACAGCACCTCTATGAATGGATTCTGCTGTTATTGTCTTTCTGCCACAAATTTTTTTCCCAACAATAAGTTTTGCGCCACACATAGCGAAAGCCTCTAGCACTTATTTTTTGACTGCACAGCAGTCACACACACACAAAGACACACACAAACACACACACACACACACACACACACAAACACACACACCTTAACATGTAAACTCAAAGCACACACACACACACACACACACACACACACATACTTAAAACCTTGTGTACTTACTAATATTATTTTGGCTTCACCTGCGCACAAAGCAACACACGCACATACACACACACTTGCATAACTTATGTGTGTGCGTGTGTGTGTGTGCAGGACCGCGAGCGGCTGCGCCAGGAGAAGCGTGACGAGAAGCGTCTGAACAAGGAACGCAAAATGGAGCAGCGGCGTCTAGAGCTGGAGCTGCTCCGGGAGCTCAGGAAGCCCAACGAGGACATGTGTCTCTCCGACCACAAGGTACGGCCCCCCTCAGCCGTTCCCCCCTTCGGCCGTTGAGGCCCCCCTCAGCCGCCGTCGGGCCACGGCTTCTGGTGACGTCCTCGTGTCACGTCGTCCTCCGCCACTGTGACGTCGCCGCCTCGAGTGAGGTCACCCATCTGGTGAGGTCACTGTCTCGAGCGAGGTCATCGGTCTCCAGTGAGGTCATCCTCCAGTGAGGTCGTCTTCTACCACGGTCACGACATAGTCAGCGTCAGCTGTGGCAACGCCATCAGTGTCAGTGACGTGATCGTGTTTTCAGTGGTTTCATTCACCCTAGTGATGTCATCCGCTGCAGTGACATCATCAGCTCTAGCTATGACAGCTCTGGTGATGTCAGTGGTGTTGGTGACATCATCAGCTTTCTAAGCATTTTGAAACAATCACTTTTCCTCCTGGCGGCACTGGAGCATGATGTTTACTGGTTGATTGCTAACATCCAGTAAACCATAATACATACAAGCTCTGCATGTAAAAACAAACACGTTAATCCTGCATATTAATGTCGACGGCTAAAGGCTAATTAGGCTTGAGGCCAAAGGCACTGTGACTAGGTTCAATGGGTTCAAACCTAAGACCTGAGCTTCATCAGCAACCTAGACCAAAGCTAAACCCCTACAGAGAAACATATAGTATCTTCATATAACCATTATTTATTATTTAGTGCACTTAATATTATTATAGTCCAAGGGACCCTGGAGATTGAAATAATCATCTCTGATTATCGTGATTAACGTGGCTCTGTACTCTAATGTGGCATCTACAAAATGGCCCCGCAGTATCAAACGGCATCAAAACAAAGCGATCCAATCAATTATTGTTTCTAGTGAGAACAGTAGCCTTGGCTTTGAAGAGCAAGGTAATTTGACACTCTTAGCGCTCACGTCACTGAACAGTCAGTGAGTGTGCGCCCCCGTGTGGTAAAGTTGGAGTGCTGCACATTTGAGTCAATTACGCATCCACAGAGCAAATGACCGACATCGTATCACTGCTGCTGCAAACTGCAACATATTTATTACCCTCCGTGGTTCAAACCTTTGATCTCTTAGAAAAGCCTGGAATAACTTCAGTGTACTGACGGGTACTTACTGGAGGCCTATTTCATGTTGTTTTACACTACAAGCAGCATTTACACTGTTGATTTTTGTTAGAAAGATAAAATAAAAGGAATATTGGATATTGAAATATTACCTTGAACCTGATGTTTCTGTTCCTGGTCCCCATGTACCATCTTGGCCCTCTTGTGTCAATCATCCTCATACTTTTGATCCTCATGTGTGTGCGTTCTCAGTACACATATACCACCCTGATCATTATGTTTGTGTGTGTGTGTGTGTGTTTGTGTGTGTTCTCAGCCCCCATGTTACAACATGGTCCTAATGTGTGTGTGTGTGTGTGTTTGTGTGTGTGTGTGTGTGTGTGTGTGTGTGTGTGTGTGTGTGTGTGTGTGTGTGTGTGTGTTCTCTGTCCCTACATGTAACCACATGATCCTAATGTGTGTGTGTTTTGGCCAACATGTAACAACATGGTGCTAATGTGTGTGTGTGTGTGTGTGCGTGTGTGTGTGCGTGTGTGTTTGTGTGTGTGTGTACGTGTGCGTGCGTGCATGCGTGTGTTCTCGGTCCCCACCCCCCCCCCCCCCCCCCCCCCCCCCCCCAAAAAAAAAAAACCTGGTCCTAACGCGTGTGTGTGTGTGTGTGTGTCTCTGCTGTGCTCCAGCCCCTCCCAGAGTTCTGCCGTATCCCGGGCCTGATCCTGCCGGGCCAGGCGGTGGCCCGCTGCCTGATGCTGATGCAGTTCCTGCGGGGCTTCGGCAAGGTGCTGGGCCTGGACGTCAGCGCCGACGTGCCCACGCTGGGCATGCTGCAGGAGGGTCTGCTCAACGTGGGCGACAGCATGGGCCAGGTGCAGGACCTCCTGGTCCGGCTGCTGTCGCTGGCCGTGTGTGACCCCGGCCTGCCCCCCGGGCACAAGGTGAGGCCGCTGTCCCGTCAACCCTCCCCGTGCCCGTCCCCACCGTCCCATGCCAGTTAAAACGCGATAGTGCCCCCCACGAGATAGGATTAGGTTCAGGGTTAGGGTTTGGGTTAGGGTTTGGGTTATCGTCGTACCTGATAGGATATGATGATAGGGTTAGGGTTTGGGTTATCGTCGTACCTGATAGGATACGATGATAGGGTTAGGGTTTGGGTTAGGGTTTGGGTCATCGTCGTACCTGATAGGATACGATGATAGGGTTAGGGTTTGGGTTATCGTCGTACCTGATAGGATACGATGATAGGGTTAGGGTTTGGGTTATCGTCGTACCTGATAGGATACGATGATAGGGTTAGGGTTTGGGTTATCGTCGTACCTGATAGGATACGATGATAGGGTTAGGGTTAGGGTTATCGTCGTACCTGATAGGATACAATGATAGGGTTAGGGTTTGGGTCATCGTCGTACCTGATAGGATACGATGATAGGGTTAGGGTTAGGGTTTAGGTTAGGGTTTGGGTTATCATCGTATTAAGATAGGATATGATGATAGGGTTAGGGTTTGGGTCATCGTCGTACCTGATAGGATACGATGATAGGGTTAGGGTTAGGGTTTAGGTTAGGGTTTGGGTTATCATCGTATTAAGATAGGATATGATGATAGGGTTAGGATTTGGGTTATCGTCGTACCTGATAGGATACGATGATAGGGTTAGGGTTAGGGTTATCGTCGTACCTGATAGGATACGATGATAGGGTTAGGGTTTGGGTTAGGGTTTGGGTTATCGTCGTACCTGATAGGATACGATGATAGGGTTAGGGTTTGGGTTATCGTCGTACCTGATAGGATACGATGATAGGGTTAGGGTTTGGGTTATCATCGTACCTGATAGGATACGATGATAGGGTTAGGGTTTGGGTCATCGTCGTACCTGATAGGATACGATGATAGGGTTAGGGTTTGGGTCATCGTCGTACCTGATAGGATACGATGATAGGGTTAGGGTTTGGGTTAGGGTTTGGGTTATCGTCGTACCTGATAGGATACGATGATAGGGTTAGGGTTTGGGTTATCGTCGTACCTGATAGGATACGATGATAGGGTTAGGGTTTGGGTCATCGTCGTACCTGATAGGATACGATGATAGGGTTAGGGTTAGGGTTTAGGTTAGGGTTTGGGTTATCATCGTATCAAGATAGGATATGATGATAGGGTTAGGGTTTGGGTTATCATCGTATCAAGATAGGATACGATGATAGGGTTAGGGTTTGGGTTATCGTCGTACCTGATAGGATATGATGATAGGGTTAGGGTTTGGGTTATCATCGTATCAAGATAGGATACGATGATAGGGTTAGGGTTAGGGTTTAGGTTAGGGTTTGGGTTATCATCGTATTAAGATAGGATATGATGATAGGGTTAGGGTTTGGGTTATCATCGTATCAAGATAGGATACGATGATAGGGCTAGGTTTAGAAAAAAGAATATGTACCTCAAGTCAAACACTGAATTTCCTCTTCGTCTCTTCTTCTTTATAATAAATTAAATAATAATAAATTTTATTTATAACGCACTTTACATCTACTTAATGACCTCAAAGTGCTACAATGCACATTGCACAAAAGAAATACAACATAAAAGACTAACTAAATTAAAAGAAAAAATGACAGAGAAAAAATAATCATTTAACATAGCAGTTTAGCCAAGGGCTTTTTTTTAAAAAGATGGGTTTTTAGGCCTTTTTTAAAAGAATCCACAGTCTGTGGGGCCCTTAGATGGTCAGGGAGAGCTTTCCACAGACTGGGTGCAGCTGAGCAGAAGGCGCGATCGCCCATAATTAGGAGCCTAATTACATCACCTCCTTGATTCCCTCCTCGTCCCGTGAACCCCTCTGACCTCCGACTGCCATCTCTCCCAGACCAAGACGATGCTGGGGGACCACTTGACCAACGTGGGCATCAACAGGGACAACGTGTCGGAGGTGCTCCAGATGTACATGGGGGGCCCACTGTGCTAACACAGAGCTAGCCCCCCTGGCCCCTCAGCCTGAAGACCAAGGCCTTCCAGGCCCACACGCCCTCCCAGAAGGCCTCCATCCTGGGCTTCCTGGCCAACGAGCTGGCCTGTAGCAAGGTGGTGATCAGGTAAGAATATCCCAGCCTCGGGGACACTTTGTAGTTACACAGTTTATGGTGATGTTTAATTGTATATGTATATATTGTAGGGATTATAGAATACACATATTCATACTTATTTATATACATATATATTTTTGATTTTGTCAGTGATCAGAGCACCTGTGGCACTAACAAATTCTCTCAGGATCAGAATAACTCACACGATGGTTATGATGTCAGAGCAGACAGGCATTAGCATTTCATCCACAAACCCTATTGATTACGCTGTTGGGGAATCCTCTTAAGTACTCCTGCTATCGAAAATCTAATCCGGATCGATCAATACACACTCCTCCCCGCTTCCTCATAGTTAACACAGATCACAGAAGGAAGATGGTGGCTTCACTCCAACTTCAGCAGGAAGTGATTTGCTTGAAATAGTACCCAAGAATTTGTGGATTTGTGCTTATCATCAAAATAAATATGTTGTTATTAAGATCAGCAAAGGTCTGCGGCTACGAAGCCACACCCCTCATTATGTGGCCATACCCCCCCCAAGAAACCACACCGCCTCTCCCATAAGAAGCCATTTTTTAAATCTATCTTTTACAATGTACCTGTTCTGTAAACAGTTTCTGCTTGTCTCATGTATTAAATTAACTGAGCCACATGTTTCCTCTTCCTACAGTGAGATCGACAAGAACCTCGACCAGATGGCCAACATGAGGAAGGACAAGATCATCATGGAGGGAAAGCTCAAGAAGTACGCTCAAACTTTAAAACACACCCCAGACTGTGTGTGTGTGTGTGCGCGCATGCGTGTGTGTGCATGCGTGCGTGCCACACGCATGTGCGTGTGTGTGTGTATGTGTGTGTGTACTTTGCGCGTGTGTGTGTACTATGGGACTGACCCTGTCTGTGATGGGCGCAGGTTGAGGGGCCGTGCACGCCAAGCGCACGGGGAGGAGAGAAGCCATGGCGGGCCCGGAGGACAACCAGTCGCTGGGAACGCCGTCCTCGGCGCTGAAACGCAAGCGGAAGGCGGGGGGGGACAGCGAGGAGGAGGAGGAGGAGGAGGAGGACAGCGACGAGCCAGCCGAGGACGACGAGGAAGAGGAGGAAGAGGAAATCAAGAAGGCGAAGAAGATTGAAATAGTTTGTGAAGAGGTAAACTTTGAGTAAACTGATTGATGGAAGTGAAGAGAGTCGTAGTTGTGTGTGTATGTGTGTTGTTCTGTGTATATATACCTGACCTATTTCTACCTTACATATATTTGCTTTAGGACGAAGGGGGACCAATCCACCAGCATAGAGGAACTCGAGAAACAGATCGACAAACAAGCCAAAGTACGTCCGTGTTACCCCACTATTTTCACATGTGTCTGTGCCAACACACTGAGCTGTTGGGTGACCACGGAAACGTGACGTTAATCGCCGCATGCGTCTTGCGTTGCCACAGCAACACCACCAGATCAGGAGGAAGCTGTTCGAGGCATCCCATTCGCTGCGCTCCATGATGTATGGTCAGGACCGCTTCCGCCGGCGCTACTGGGTCCTGCCCCACTGCGGGGGGGTCTTCATCGAGGCCATGGAGAGCGGAGAAGGTACATGGAGCGCCCGCTTCTCCAGGGCAGCGTTCGTTCATCGTCAAATGATTGATTGATCGTAGCATATCATCGGAGTAGCAGATTGGCTAGCGCGGCATTCCCTGCGATGCAATTTGTCCACATTGTTAATACATAATAAGTCAACATCCTCGTTGATTGATAATGAAAGGTTTTATTGAGCCTAATCAGCTGTAAACCAACCGCTTTCTTTCTCCCTCTCTCCATCTCACCCTCTCTCTTTCTCTCCCTCTCTCTCTCTCCATCTCACCCTCTCTCTTTCTCTCCCTCTCTCTCTCTCGCTCTCCCCCTCTCTCTTTCTCCCCCTCTCCCCCTCTCCCCCTCTCACCCTCTCTCACTCTCACCCTCTCTTTTTTTCCCCCTCTCTCTTTCTCCCCCTCTCACTCTCTCACTCTCACCCTCTCTCTTTCTCCCCCTCTCCCCCTCTCTCCCTCTCACCCTCTCTCACTCTCACCCTCTCTTTTTCTCACCCTCTCTCTTTATCCCCCTCTCCCCCTCTCTCCCTCTCACCCTCTCTTACTCTCACCCTCTCTCTTTCTCCCCCTCTCCCCCTCTCCCCCTCTCTCCCTCTCCCCCTCTCTCCCTCTCACCCTCTCTCCCTCTCACCCTCTCTCCCTCTCCCCCTCCCTCCCTCTCACCCTCTCTCCCTCTCACCCTCTTCGATACCCCTTCTCCCTGCAGCCCCAGAGGAGCTGGAGGAGGAGCACCAGAGGAGGCAGAGGGCGGCGGAGGAGATGACCGTCAAAGAGGAGCCCCAGGAGATGGAGGTGCAAGATGAGGCGGACCTCCTGAAGGAGAAGCCCGCCGTCGCCTCCGCCGAGGGACCTCAGAAGGAGGAGGTGAAGGAACACGAGGAGGACGAGGACGAAGAGGAGGAGGAGGAGGAGGAGGAGGAGCAGAAAGGGTCTCCGGGCCCCTTCACCGTGCTGGACACTCCCAAGAGGGA
The DNA here is from genome assembly GCF_949987615.1 of Pollachius pollachius. NCBI lineage: Eukaryota > Metazoa > Chordata > Actinopteri > Gadiformes > Gadidae > Pollachius > Pollachius pollachius. Next base: position 24,242,832 of record NC_136938.1, on the reverse strand, counting down.
GGAGGAGGAGGAGGAGGAGGAGAGATGTCTGCTCCACAGACACAATGGCAGCCCTCTGGCCATAGTGATGCCATCCTCGCCCACCCACGATAGCCCCCCTCCCCCACCCGCGACCTCAGACGACAGCCCGCTAGGCCTGCCCCTGATCTCTCCGGCTGGGGGCTCAGGGTTGGGGTCTGGGTTGGGGTCAGGGTTCATGTCCGGGTCAGGGTTAGGGTTAGGTTTAGGTTTGCCCTCAGGGTTTGGATCCGGGTTGATGTTTGGATCCGGGATGGGGTCAGGGTTAGGATCCGGCTTAGGGTCAGGTTTAGGATCTGGATTAGTGTTCTCGGGGGCTGCCCCCCCAGACCTCCAGGGCTTGGGGGAGACCCTCCAGGGCTTGGGGGAGACCCTCCCGGTGTCCGGCTCGCCCGGCCCCTCCCCCAGCCTGGCCCTGCAGGCCAACGACCAGCTCCTGCGGGTGCTGACGGAGCGGAGCGGCCACTGGTTCAGCCTGCTGCCCCGCACGCCCTGCGACCTGTCCTCCCTCGTCACGCCTCCGCCGGGGGCCTCCCGCGTCTCCCCCGTCTCCACCTCCACGCCCGCCCGGCCGCGCTCGCCCCCTCCCTCGCCCGCGCTGCCCCTCACCCCCTCGGCGGCCTCCGCCTCCGCCAGCCCACTCCACCACCCCCCCGGCGGCGGCGGGCTGCTCAGCTACCCGCTCTCTGCCCTGCAGGTGAGGGAACGCCTGCACCCGTGTCACACGACGCCGCCGTCTCTCTGTCCAAGGGCGTAGGAACCGGGGGGGACGGGGGGGGACGTGTCCCCTCCAATATTGGAGACAGGCGCATTTGTCCCACCTCAAAATTATACCGGGGGGGAGAAAAATATTGTATTTTATTTTGAAAGCGCAACACAGCGTCTTGTCACCGCTTCTTAGTCTAAAAAACTGGATGATTGAGCAATTAAAGAAT